>NC_026000.2:79218167-79364355 GCF_000442705.2 Elaeis guineensis
GTTGTGGTGAAGTCCTTAGGACTATTTAGACTCGACAAAGGAGGATTTGTCGTTTAGTCCTTAAACATGTTCGCGACCAAATGATACGTCGTTACCAAGGACGACAACATTTATCGAGCATAGGTCGTTGTGTGCCATATGGGTTGGTTGTCCTCATAACCAAAGAGTGTGGAGACACTGGTATGGCATACAGGTGAGATGTAATGGTACATCTGCACTGAACGTGACCAACTTCGGAGCTATTTCTGCTGTCAAGATTTGCTCCGATGGGATATGGGTATAAATGTCCCTCCGATCTGAGACCGCCACGGTGACTTGCAAGCAACTCACTGCACTTAGGCACTGGACTACTGAATTTCTAATTCAGTGACGGAAGGTTGCTGGGTGTAGTCAAGTACTTGACTTGTCGGTGCGTGTGTCAAGATGGGATTGACCACTCCAGTTTAGGAGCTGTGTACAGTCGTGTTTCAATTTAGCAAAACCTTGGCCAGGGTAGTCCTAGTGAGGAGTCACAGGACTAATTGAGTTGAGCACGATTCGGATGATATCATCAGGGTTGACAGTTTAACCCTGAGTCATCCTAAACACAGGGGTCAAAAGGGATGAATTATACGGTAACCATATTCACGTAGGTTCTGAATGTTGCGATTGCGATTATTCGACCTATCCAGTCGTCGGGTACCATTGCTAGATGGTCACTTCGATTAGTACAGAAATTGGTTCCTGTGCTACCGGCTTAGGTTCGAACCTGCGGGGTCACACACATTAGAGGTTCCTTTCTGATCTGATGGCTGATTATGAGTCTTATCTATCTGGAACTCTATGATTGAGAATTAGATTCTCTAATCATGAGTTCCACACATTTTGGGTACCGGGGTCAAAATTTTGAATTTGAATTTTGAATTTGAAATTTGAACTCTTTGATCAGGGTTTCATATCGATGGTCTCTGATGCCTGATTGCCCATCGGATTTGGACTCAACATTTATGAGAGGTTTAATTAGTAATTTAATCACTAATTAACTCAATTTGATTGAGTAATTATTTTTGGATCAAGTCCAATTGAATTGGATTCAGTTTGGATTGACCCGATTAGGTTAAATGTTGACCTAATCGCTAAGGTGGTTTAGTCCCTGATTTGATCAGGGGTTAGGTTTAGTTAATTCCTGATTTGATTAGGATTTTATTAAGCCTAATTAAGCCTAATTATGTTGGGTTTAATTTGGTCTAATTGTGCTCAACCTATTTTAAACTAGGTTGGCTCAATTTGAATCAAACCACCTTGTTTTAAATTCCCTGCGTCACCCAACTTCCTTGCACCCATTTGAATTCACGAGAAGAAACTTCTCGTGAAATTTTTCTCACGTAAAACCCTTCCCCACGTCCTCATTTGTGTGCCATATGGATGGATAAATTAATTAGTTAGCCATTCAAATTCAAAGCATGTTTGAATTTGAATGGATAACTTATCACTTGCCCTTTCATCCTTATCCATTTTGTGTGCCACATTACTTACACGAGAAAAGTTTCTCGTGAAACTTTTCCATGCACAAAGAGCCACGCCCCTTCTCTTCTCATGCCCAAAAGGATAGGGATAAGTTGGTTTTCGTTTGAATTCAAATTTGATTTGAATTCAAATGTGTAACCTCTTGTCTTTATCCTCTCACGCGGATAAGACACGTTCGACGTTGTTTTAAAAAGAGGAGAAAGGTGGGACGTGCTAGAAAAATTAGGAGAGAAACTTTGGGGCGTGAGGAAGGCTTCTGCGCAAGGTGAAGGTCCAAAACCTTCCGAGAGAAAAAGAAAGAAAAGAGAGAAAATTGGGCGCAGGGTTTTTGGTGTGTACCCTAGGGTTTCTACCTAGGGTTCGGGAAGTGAGATTGGTGTGCCACGAGTGTCGTGAGTCCACCAAATTTTAGAGAGAGATCCATCAGCCTCTCAAGTAACTGTGCAGATGATCTGGAGCATCCGAGAAGTCGCACACATCGATCGAAGGAGTTCGATCAACATCTGCCATCAAAAGGTGAAATCACGAACTAGCATTCGTGAGGAGCTGATCAGATGGGAGCTTCATGTGGACGATCCGCAGAGGCCAGACAGTTGGGTGGCTGCGACGTGATGATCAGAGCCCTCCGACGGTGATCAGATTGCGGTGATCGACTACCCGCAAAAGGTGATGTGTTCTGAACACAGTACTGTAAAACGTTTACTGATTCAAATTTGAATTTCAAATTTAAATGCATGCTGTTGTATCATATTTAGATCCTAGTGTAGGGTTAATTAGTATTAATTAATGAGATTAATTAATAATTCTACTGTAAAATAGTAATTTTGAAAAAGTTTTAAAATTACCATTTTGCCCCTGCACTAAATTTTCGCTTCAATTGGTATCAGAGCAGGTTCTAGAATATGATATACATATGCATGCGTAGATTAAGGTGTAATCTATAAGTTTAAATTTGAAATTCAAAATTCAAAATTCGAAATTCAAAAAGATTTGAAATTTGAAATTTGAAATTTGTTAGAAGTTTCAAATTTGAAATTCAAAATTTGAAATTTGAAATTTGGTTGAAATCTCAAATTTAAAATTTGAAATTTGAAATTCGAAATTTGAAATTTGAAATTCAAAATTCAAAATTTGAAATTTGAAATTTGGTTGAAATCTCAAATTTGAAATTTGAAATTTGAAATTCGAAATTTGAAATTTGAAATTCAAAATTCAAAATTTAAAATTCAAAGATTGAAAATTTGAAATTTGAAATTTGGTTGAAATCTCAAATTTGAAATTTAAAATTTGAAATTTAAATTTGAAATTTAAATTCAAAATTTAAATTTTGAAATTTGTATATTTAGATATACATGATCCAAGTAGCAAGTAATCTAATTGGGTTGGTTGCCATGGCCGTCCGGTCATAGGAGAAAAGTAGGGTTTAAAGGCCCTCTCTTCCCATTCGATGGGGTCTCCTATGGCGGTAGGGGTGCCGATGCAATTATATCCCATGCCGATGAAGCAGCGAAAGGACTTAATTAAGAAATTTATCATGAATGTGTTAGATTAGATCTAAAAAAAAATTTATGATTTATTTTGAGTTATTTTCTGTTATGAAATGAGCAATAGAATTGCTGTTTATGAAATGTGCTGACCCGTTTGTGAAATGAGTTAACACATTTGGTGAACAGAAAATAAAATCTTTCAAATTTGAAAATTATTTTCGAAATGCCAAACCCTGACCCATCAGCCCAAGTACTTAATTAAAAGAATTAAGTGTTGTCTAGTAGGTCTAGAATTGTGAATTAAGACCTAAGACAATTGCATAAACTTTTGGGTCAATGGGTTAGATGAATTAGGTCCATAATTGGGTTAGACCTAAGGTTAGTTTAAAAAAATGGACTAATTGGAGTAATTGGTCAAATCTAATCAAAAGTTGAATTAGATTAGGTCAAGGATACTCTAGACTCAACTTCAATAGTTGTAGTTGAATGGGTCCATGTCTTTAACTAGACCAAGATGGACTTAATTCATGGCTACGCGGTGGAGCTCTATTTACTAAGTTGATCAAAATTAAAACTAATGAACCGGTTGGTGTCTAAGGTAAGTTCGGCAGTTTTGACCAGTGGTTCTTAAGCGGGAGCTACTCGCATTGATTCGATCATTGATGAGTTAATGGCAAATCCCCACCACTGATCTCACTTACCTGGCCAATCTGGTAAGTTAGATTTTGATTAGATCACTTGGTGATTAGAGCTCACCCATGTCATTAGGTAAATCAGTATGACTGATTTAGGTGCTCCTAATGCCAGCTTTAATTAAATCCTTTTTAATCTGACTTGGTGAAGTCAGTGGGAGGATTGAAATTGGCTGGATGATTTCTTCTCTACTATTCTTTAATAAAATCCTCAAAATTATTAGGTCCCTAAAATGATTAAGTTATAATGATAACTAAGTCATAGCCTCCCATTAAGTGAATGATAATGAGTCCATTAGTTCAATGATCATTGGAGGCCCAAAGGCCTGGTGCTCATTGGCTAATGGAATTATTATTCATAATATGATAATTTGATTGAGTCTTTCTGATGGTGGTTAGGTTGGCCGGCCAAAGTCGGGCCTGATCATTTATTGGTCCGATTCACTAAATTAAGTCATGTTAATGGTTGGACCTAACCAGATCTTTTCAGTGGAGGCCAAAGCCTACTGATTAGGTTCTGGGGCAAAATAAATTACTAGAAGTTGTTTAGAGAAACAACTGGTTAAGAACCTACCCATAGATGCACATGGGTTGACCAACCAAAGTTGGGCTCGTGTGTAGTCTGTGTGGATTCTAGTACCCATTAAGGAATTAAAGTAATTTCTCGAATTGGAGGATGAGGCTACCAGTTCGTAAAAATATTGGGAAAAACTTTAGACTAAAGTCCAAGTCTTTAGTATTAATTTATGTACTAATAGAGGTCTCGTTTTCCTTTAAGCAGCTATGGCCACTACCCTGTCGCTCCGGTCATTATTAGATAATGACAAGCTCATGGGACCCAATTTCGATAGCTGGTATCGAAAATTGAAAATCGTCCTTGAGCATGAACGGATCCTTTATGTAGTAACGGATCCAGCACCTGAGGAGCCAGCTCGAACGCTAGTAAAGCGATCCGAGACACTTACTTGAAGTGGCTCAATGACCGCACCACCGTTCGATGTATTATGCTGGCAGCAATGAATGACGAGTTCAGCCGAAGGTTTGAGAACGCCCAGCCACAGGAGATGCTTCAAATGTTGAACGACTCCTTTGGCACGCCTGACGACGTTGAAAGGCACAAAACTAGTTGTGCTATTTTCAATGCTCGGATGAGGGATGGGGCCTCAGTCACTGATCATGTACTGTATATGATCGAGATGATTGAGCGCCTAAGCAAATTGGGCTTTCCTCTGCACGAGCAGCTCGGTAAGGATGCGATCCTTAATTCCTTGCCCAAGTCCTTCCTCCCATTCCTTACTCATTTTCGAATGACAAAGCCTGCAGTAAACTACCACGGATTGTTGGGGTTGCTGCAGAACTTTGAGAAGGATCACCAACTCCATAAGGAGTCGGTGAATGTAGTGGGAGGGTCTTCTTCTCGTCGTCAACCCTTTGGGAAGGGGAAGAAGAACAAGAAGAAGAAAAATAAGAAGGTGCAATCTCATGCTGGGACAGTAGCACGGGGTCAGACCAAGAAGCGCAAGCATGACCAGAGCCAGGCGGAGTGCTTCTTTTGCAAGAAGCACGGGCATTGGAAGAGGAACTGTCCTCAATACATTGCCTCACTGGACCCGAACAGGCCAAAGAAGAAGCAAGGTAATTATATGATAACTCCTTGCAACTTTTGATTTGTGATACTACTGCCTGGGTATTGGATACCGGAAGCCCTTATCATATTTGTAATTCGATGCAGGGTCTGCAGGTCAGTAGGAGATTTGATGAAGGCGAGAGGTTCCTGAATGTTGGAGATGGAAGCAAAGTTCCAGTTCTAGCTTTAGGAATCATGAGTCTTGTAATCAATTCTCGTAATGTAATTCTGAGTGAATGTCACTATTGTCCAAGTTTTTTATTAAATATTATTTCTGTAGGCCTTTTGGCCATGTACGGTTATGATTTTTTAATAAAAGAAATATTTGCAATATCATTTTGAATGGTGTTACAATATTTGTTGGACAATTAAATAATGGAATTTACTTACTATCACAGCCTGTTAATGTGGTTCAAAAATTTGGTAAACGCTCTAGAATAGATAATGTGTCAGAAGTCTACCTTTGGCACTGTAGGCTAGGTCATATCAATAAGAACAGGATAAACAGGTTGGCTCAAGAAGGAATTCTTGAAGTTAGTGATTGTGAATCACTTCCAACCTGTGAGTCTGTCTTCTTGGAAAGATGACCAAGTCACCTTTTACTGGAAAAGGTGAGCGAGCCAGTGAACTCTTAGGTCTGGTACATTCTGATGTATGTGGACCCATGAGCTCAAGTGCAAGAGGTGATTTTTCTACTTCATAACCTTCACAGACGACCTATCTAGGTATGGGTATGTCTATTTAATGAAGCATAAGTCGGAATCATTTGAAATGTTCAAACTATTCCGAAATGAGGTAGAAAAACAAACTGGGAAGTGTATTAAAACTCTTCGATCTGATCGAGGAGGTGAATACCTTTCCAATGAGTTTCTGACGTATCTAGGGGAGAATGGGATTCTCTCTCAGTGGACTCCTCCTGGAACACCACAGCATAATGGTGTGTCTGAAAGGAGGAATCGGACCCTGTTAGACATGGTTCGATCCATGATGGGGTTTGCTGGTCTGCCGATCTCCTCTGGGGATATGCGCTCGAATCGGCTTGTTACCTTCTAAATAGAGTTCCGAGTAAGTCTGTAGCCAAAACGCCATATGAGATATGGATAGGACGTAAGCCAGTACTCTCGCACCTTAGGGTTTGGGGGTGTCCGGCTTATGTTAAACATTTAATTACAGACAAGCTTGGACCTAGGTCTGACAAGTGTAATTTTATAGGGTACCCAAAAGAGACCAAAGGGTATTATTTCTACCTTGCTGATGAGCAAAAGGTGTTTGTCAGCCTTAAGGCAATCTTTTTAGAAAAGGAGTTCCTTAGTGAAGGAACTGTTGCCTCTAAAGTCGAACTTGACGAAGTTCGACAGGTGGAAAAACCGACACATGTTACTGAACCTGAATCGAATTTGATTAGATCAGATCCGGAGCCCATTGATTATGCACCCTTAAGGCGGTCTGGTAGAGTACCACATCAACCGGACAGATATTATGGTTTCTTGGTCCGGGATGGTGATCCTATCGAACTTGATGAAAACGATGAGGATCCGATCACCTACATGGATGCAATGCAGAGACCTGACTCTGAGAAATGGCTAGAGGCCATGAAATCCGAAATGGAGTCCATGAAGGTCAACGATGTGTGGACATTGGTTGACCCACCCGAAGGAGTAAAACCCATAGGGTGTAAGTGGGTCTTCAAAAGGAAGAGGGGCGCAGACGGAAAGGTGGAGACCTATAAAGCCCATCTGGTTGCCAAGGGATATCGTCAACGTTATGGTATAGACTATGATGAGACGTTTTCTCCTGTGGCAATGCTCAAATCCATTCGGATTATGCTTGCGATAGCTGCCCACTGGACTATGAAATCTGGCAGATGGATGTGAAGACAGCTTTCCTAAACGGAGAGCTGGACGAAGAGGTGTATATGATACAACCTGAAGGGTTCACATCCACAGATGAGTCTAAGGTGTGCAAGCTACAGAGGTCCATTTATGGACTTAAGCAGGCATCTCGGAGTTGGAACATACTTTT
This sequence comes from Elaeis guineensis, assembly GCF_000442705.2. Classification (NCBI taxonomy): domain Eukaryota; kingdom Viridiplantae; phylum Streptophyta; class Magnoliopsida; order Arecales; family Arecaceae; genus Elaeis; species Elaeis guineensis. Next base: position 79,225,502 of record NC_026000.2, read on the forward strand.
GATAGGACGATCAAAACGTATGGCTTCGTTAAGAACGGAGAAGAACCCTGCATTTATAAGTGGGCTAATGGTCCAGCAGTAGTATTTCTTGTATTGTATGTGGATGATATTCTCTTAATCGGGAATGATGTCCCTGCATTATAGGGAATAAAGATTTGGCTATCATCACAGTTCTCCATGAAGGATCTGGGAGAAGCTTCCTACATCCTAGGGATGAGGATCTATAGGGATAGATCCAAAAAGTTGCTTGGCTTATCCCAGTCCACGTACATTGATACTATGCTGAAAAGGTTCAGCATGGAAAATTCCAAGAAAGGCTATCTACTGATAGGCCATGGAATTTCTCTCTCGAAGAGGGATTGTCCGACAACACCTCAAGAGAGAGAGCGTATGGGTAGGATTCCATATGCTTCGGCAGTGGGATCTATCATGTACGCCATGACATGTACACGACCAGATGTGGCATACTCACTAGGGGTAGTGAGTAGATACCAATCTGATCCAGGAGAGAATCACTGGAAGGTTGTTAAAACCATCCTGAAGTATTTGAGAAATACTAAGGACCAGTGGCTTATATATGGTGAATCGGACTTGAGACTTATAGGGTTTACAGACTCTAGTTTCCAGTCTGATCGAGATGATAGCAAGAGTGTGTCAGGATTTATTTTTACCCTTAATGGTGGGGCTGTCTGCTGGAAGAGTTCCAAGTAGCATACTGTGGCTGATTCAGTATGCGAGGCGGAGTATATTGCTGCATCAGATGCTGCCAAAGAAGCGGTGTGGCTGAGAAAATTCATCACCGAGCTCGGAGTAGCACCCTCCCTTGTTGGTCCAGTTCTACTCTACTGCGACAGCTCTGGAGCCATTGCTCAGGTGAAGGAACCAAAGGCACACCAGCGGACGAAGCATATTCTGCGCCGCTACCATCTCATCCGGGAGATCGTGGATCAAGGTGACGTCGACCTTCAGAAGATCGACGGGAAGGAGAACCTGGCCGACCCATTCACTAAAGCCATTGCGGTGAAGGAGTTCAACGACTACAAGTCAAAGATGGGTATTAGATACTGCACCGATAGGCTTTAGGCCAAGTGGGAGATTGTTGGGAATAGTGTCCCAAAGCCAATCGTCAGCCTGTTGATGGTTGTGCTCCTTTTGTATTAGTACATGAATTATAAATAAATAAAAGTTATTTTGGTATTTTTTCATCACAAATGTTTCATCTTTTAATGAACTCCTGTGTTGTGGTGAAGTCCTTAGGACTATTTAGACTCGACAAAGGAGGATTTATCGTTTAGTCCTTAAACATGTTCGCGACTAAATGATACGTTGTTACCAAGGACGACAACATTTATCGAGCATAGGTCGTTGTGTGCCATATGGGTTGGTTGTCCTCATAACCAAAGAGTGTGGAGACACTGGTATGGCATACAGGTGAGATGTAATGGTACATCTGCACTGAACGTGACCAACTCCGGAGCTATTTCTGCTGTCAAGATTTGCTCCGATGGGATATGGGTATAAATGTCCCTCCGACCTGAGACCTCCACGGTGACTTGCAAGCAACTCACTGCACTTAGGCACTGGACTACCTGAATTTCTAATTCAGTGACGGAAGGTTGCTGGGTGTAGTCAAGTACTTGACTTGTCGGTGCGTGTGTCAAGATGGGATTGACCACTCCAGTTTAGGAGCTGTGTACAGTCGTGTTTCAATTTAGCAAAACCTTGGCCAGGGTAGTCCTAGTGAGGAGTCACAGGACTAATTGAGTTGAGCACGATTCGGATGATATCATCAGGGTTGACAGTTTAACTCTGAGTCATCCTAAACACAGGGGTCAAAAGGGCTGAATTATACGGTAACCATATTCACGTAGGTTCTGAATGTTGCGATTGTGATTATTCGACCTATCCGATCGTCGGGTACCATTGCTAGATGGTCACTTCGATTAGTACAGAAATTGGTTCCTGTGCTACCGGCTTAGGTTCGAACCTGCGGGGTCACACACATTAGAGGTTCCTTTCTGATCTGATGGCTGATTATGAGTCTTATCTATCTGAAACTCTATGATTGAGAATTAGGATTCTCTAATCATGAGTTCCACACATTTTGGGTACCGGGGTCAAAATTTTGAATTTCGAATTTTGAATTTGAAATTTGAACTCTTTGATCAGGGTTTCATATCGATGGTCTCTGATGCCTGATTGCCCATCAAATTTGGACTCAACATTTATGAGAGGTTTAATTAGTAATTTAATCACTAATTAACTCAATTTGATTGAGTAATTATTTTTGGATCAAGTCCAATTGAATTGGATTCAGTTTGGATTGACCCGATTAGGTTAAATGTTGACCTAATCGCTAAGGTGGTTTAGTCCCTGATTTGATCAGGGGTTAGGTTTAGTTAATTCTTGATTTGATTAGGATTTTATTAAGCCTAATTAAGCCTAATTATGTTGGGTTTAATTTGGTCTAATTGTGCTCAACCTATTTTAAACTAGGTTGGCTCAATTTGAATCAAACCACCTTGTTTTAAATTTCCTGCGTCACCCAACTTCCTTGCACCCATTTGAATTCACGAGAAGAAACTTCTCGTGAAATTTTTCTCATGTAAAACCCTTCCCTATGTCCTCATTTGTGCACCATATGGATGGATAAATTAATTAGTTAGCCATTCAAATTCAAAGCATGTTTGAATTTGAATGGATAACTTATCACTTGCCCTTTCATCCTTATCCATTTTGTGCGCCACATTACTTACACGAGAAATGGTTTCTCGTGAAACTTTTCCATGCACAAAGAGCCACGCCCTTTCTCTTCTCACGCCCAAAAGGATAGGGATAAGTTGGTTTTCGTTTGAATTCAAATTTGATTTGAATTCAAATGTGTAACCTCTTGTCTTTATCCTCTCACGCGGATAAGACACGTTCGATGTTGTTTTAAAAAGAGGAGAAAGGTGGGACGTGCGTAGAAAAATTAGGAGAGAAACTTTGGGGCATGAGGAAGGCTTCTGTGCAAGGTGAAGGTCCAAAACCTTTCGAGAGAAAAAGAAAGAAAAGAGAGAAAATTGGGCACAGGGTTTTTGGTGTGTACCCTAGGGTTTCTACCTAGGGTTTGGGAAGTGAGATTGGTGTGCCACGAGTGTCGTGAGTCCACCAAATTTTAGAGAGAGATCCATCAGCCTCTCAAGTAACTGTGCAGATGATCCGGAGCATCCGAGAAGTCGGCACACATCGATCGAAGGAGTTCGATCAACATCTGTCATCAAAAGAGTGAAATCACGAACTAGCATTCGTGAGGAGCTGATCAGACGGGAGCTTCATGTGGATGATCCACAGAGGCAGACAGTTGGGTGGCTATGACGTGATGATCAGAGCCCTCCGATGGTGATCAGATTGTGGTGATCGACTACCCGCAAAAGGTGATGTGTTCTGAACACAGTACTGTAAAACGTTTACTGATTCAAATTTGAATTTCAAATTTAAATGCATGCTGTTGTCTCATATTTAGATCCTAGTGTAGGGTTAATTAGTATTAATTAATGAGATTAATTAATAATTCTGCTGTAAAATAGTAATTTTGAAAAAGTTTTAAAATTACCATTTTGCCCCTGCACTAAATTTTCACTTCATTAAATCTTAAATTGTATGACATCTAAAGTGTGTCTTCTTGGTGTCATTTTGGTAGCAAGATTGAAAGCAACTGGGCTTTGATGCAATCGTGACGTAAATTCGAAGCCGGTAGTATTCTTGAGAGGACAAGGCTCGGCAGTGCACCGATTGGGAAGGACCTTGGCCAACTTTTGTGTGGATCACCATTGGAGGACTTACACCTTGGAATCTCATGTAGAACACCAATATGTCACTTTTTTATTTTGATAAAAGTATAAAATTCTATCCCTTTGCATGCTTGATTTTGCTTTGATCGATATCGGCAAGGTGATTTTAGGATTTGAATTCTGGCTCGATAGTTTTATTTGATAAAGCTATTGATTTGTATGATTTTAAAATTTTTAAAAATTACTTTTTAGTTCATGATTGAAACTCAATAGTGGTATCAGAGCCATCCTTGTCTGATTCGATCAAACAGGTACAATATAGTAGAAGAGAATCATTCTTGTTCATATCCTGCCAAAAATGTAGCATTATTTTTAGCATTGATTCTTCTACCTCAAAAATTATTTTTGACTTTTAGTGAACTATGATTCTAAATTTTAATTATTTTAATTATGAATTTATGGTAATTTAAAATTTTATTATCATGGTAGCATGATGCTTAAATCGATATATAGAAAATAAGGGTGTTATGCATGCCTAATTAGATTAGGGTTTGTTATATTATATGAATTTGTTAGTCATATGTTATAATTTTGATTACACCCCTATATAATTTTTGGCATGATAATGTGATTGCTATTATGAATAGTTGAAGCATGCAAATTTGCATAATTTGTAGTGTATATTTTATGCGCTTATAGTTAGGATGTGCCGAGACTAGTTTAAAGTCCCTCATTTAATTATATTAAGTTGTAATATCGGGATTCACTTTTTAATCAAAAGTCAAATTCTAAACATCAATTGGTGTTGAGAAAAGTTTGAGTAGTAATTTTCTAATTAGGTCCATATGCTAGCCTGGTCAACTCTGTTGGTGTCTAGAAAAGCTACGAGGAGCCTCCCACCTACTTACCTGGCCAATTTGGTCTTGTTGAATTTCAAATTTAAATTGATTAAGTGATGTAGACATTACAAGGGCCTTCCTTCAAACTTGATCGATAGAGTATGTCAAAATCTTAGTGAGCTTGTTGTGCTATCCACAAGGCTTACTATAGAAATTGACATGATATTGATCAAGTGCATATCAATGCTTATGGCATATTTAAATAGTGTTGCTTTGTTGTGCTATCCACAAGGGCAGCATTGTTTAAGTATGACCATATGGGATTTAAGGGTCAACTTAACTAGAGCACTATAGTTTGTTGTGCTATCCACAAGATTATATGTGATCTAGAGGCCAGAATGAAAGATGTTAAGAATTGTAGAGGTACAATTGGTAAAGAGTTACCTACTCTTAAACTCATGAATGCTTGTTGTGCTATCGACAAGGTATTTATGAGGAATAAAAATCTCAACCTCACTAAAAAATATTAGAATATTTTTCAATTTTCATATTTGAGGCCTATGAAGTTCGATAAAATAATAATGGACACAATTAGATAAAAGTCCTAATCTAGTTGTGCATGTCATCATGAGTTGTCTGCTTATATTATGTTCTTGTTATTGAAGATTAACTACACACATGGCATCTCACTTTCACTTAGAGGTATCCTAGATGCAAACAAGTTGACTGGACCTAACTATATCAACGGGATAAGGAACTTGAGAATTATTCTCACTCAAAAGAAAATCTCCTATATTACGAATACACCTACTTCAGATTCTCTCGGGAAAGATGCTTCCGAGAAGGATAGAGCCATATATAAAATATGAAAAGATGACAGTGTGACTGTCAAATGCATCATGCTTGCCTCCATGAGTAACGAGCTCCAGAGGTAGCATAAGGATATGGACGTTCCCTCTATTCTTTTTAATCTTAAAGAGTTATATGGGAAACAAAATCAAAGTACTCGATATGAGATATCAAAGTAGTTGTTCCATGCTTGTATGACTGAAGATACCTCCATGTAAATATATGTCCTAAAGATGATTGATTTGATCACTCGTCTAAGACAATTGGATTTTGCCATGGATGGTGAACTAGATCAAAATTTGATCCTGCAGTCTCTCCCTGACTCTTTTCTTCAGTTTATTATAAATTATCATATGAACAAACTGAACATTAGCCTGTCTGAGCTGCTGAATATGTTGAAAACAATAGAGAGCCATTTCAAGGGTTAAAAAGCTTAGGTCCTTCATGTTGATAAGATTAGCAAGAAAAAGGCAAAGAAGGGTTGTAAGAAAAAGATGAATCATAAGGCTGGCATCTTCAAGAAGAAGGCGAAGAAGGTCTCTGCCAAAGGTACTTGTTATCACTGTGGCAAGGAGGGCCATTGGAAGAGAAATTGTAAGGAGTACCTTGTAACTATGAAATCAGCAAATGTTGCTAAATATTTGTATATGATACAAACTAATTTATCATTAAGTACTTTATTTTCAGATTCTTGGATATTGGATATTACCTGTAGCTCACACCTTTGCAAATCATTGTAGGATTTATAGAAAATAAAGAATCTGAATAAAGGTGACTTTGAGCTATTCGATGCTAGTGGAGAGTCCATTCAGGCCAAAATCGTAAGAATCAAGATTTTGAAGTTGCCTTCAAGCAAAGTTTTAGAACTGAAGATCTATTATTATATTCCTAATATTGTTAGAAATATTATTTCTATACCATTATTATTGAAACAAGATTTTGAAATAATTGCAAAGAATAATATGTTGGGAAATGTGTCCCAAAAAGCCAATCGTCAAGCTGTTGACGGTTGAGCAACCAAGTATTGTAATTGATCTGTTAATAAATAAAATATATTTGGCATCTTCATCATAAGCTTTCATCTTCTAATGAACTCCGTTGTTATGATGAAGTCCTTAGGACTATTTAAGTTCGATAAAGAGAGGATTTATCGATTAGTCCTTAAAACTATTCACGATCAAATGATAAGCTGTTAATAAGGACGACGCTTCTATCGAGCATAGGTCACTGTAGGCCATATGGGTTGGTTGTCCTCTTAACCAAGGAGTGTGGAGACACTGGTATGGCATACAGGTGAGATGTAAGGGTACATCATCATTGAACTGACCAACTTCAGAGTATTCTGCTTTCAAGAATGTCTCTGATGGGATATAGGTATAAGTGTCACTTAGACTTGAGATCGCCTCAGTGACTTGCAAGCAACTCACTGTGCTTTGGTACTGGACTAACTGAATTTTTAATTCAAAGATGGAAGGCTTCTGGGCACAGTCAAGTACTTGCGAAGTCAGAGTGTGATCGAGATGGGATTGACCACTCCAAGAGTTGGAGAAGAATGAGTCGCTGTATTTTAATTTAGCAAAACCTTGGTCAGGGTAATCCATCAGATGGATTTGATATTTTGAAATACAATGTGGACAACCTGATCAGAGTTGACAGTTGAACTCTGGGGTGTCCTATGATCATTTTGGTCAAGGGGATGAATTATATGAAAACTATATCCGCATGGGTTCTAAGGATGTTGTTCTACACATTCGACCTATCCGGTCGTCGGGTACCATTGCTAGATGGTCACTTCGATTGGTATAGAAATTTATTCCTGTGCTACCGACTTAGATTCGGACCTATGAGGTCACACACATTAGAGTTCATAATCGATCGGATGGTTGATCAACGATTAAGAATCGTTCTAGGGTTAAATGATCAATACGATTGACATTTAACCCAATGCAAGTGTTGCAGGAGGATCGATTAGCAATTTGATTGCTAATTGGCTTAATTTGATTAAGCCAATGGGCTGAGATTAAGTCTAATTAAATATGATTTAATTAGATTTATTTTGGGCTTGATTGAATCAAGTCCAATTGGTTTATTGGATAAGCCAAGTGCAAGAAAAAATTAGTCCTAGTTCAACTAGGACTTGGGTCAATCTAATTTCTAATTTGATTAGAAAATTAAATCAGATTTAAATCTAATTTAATCTGATTAAATTAGATTTTTAATTGGATTAAGACCTATTTTAATTAGGTTGATCTAATTTTGGTTTGATTTGGTTTGAGAAACCAAATTAAAACAAGTCATGAGATAGAATCCTAGTAAGACTAGGATTCCACCTTGCGCCACATAAGCCTTCCCCACATCCTCTCTCTTATTCATCACCAATCTCCACTTATTTTGTGCGACAAAAGCCCTCTCCCAGGTCTCTCCCACGTTCACAAAAGGTCTCCTCTCTTCTTTCTTACATGGAAGGTGGTTTGGATCAAATCAAAAAGGAATAAGTTTGGATTTCGAATTCTATGAGATAGAGTTTTAGAAATCCAAAACTCTTTCAATTTTACACCGAATTTATCCAAATTTTTTTTAGAACTTTTTTAGATTTTAGGGTATATATTGTGCACCCTTTGCTAATGATCCATGTATGAAAATAAGGAGGAGGTGCTCAAGAGTTGGGCGCCCCTTAACTTGCCATGTTTGGATAAGCCTTGACTAGGTATTTGACCTAGACAAGGACTCTATCATATCTCTCTGTATAAAATGAGTTTCTTTGTAAAATTTTAGGAGAAGACAGAAATTTGAGATACCTTTGTGTTATCCAAAAATTAAAGAGAAATACCTTTGGGTTGTGGAGATATAAAAGATGCAAGTTAGGATGTCTAGAGAGAAAAATGTGAAGAAGAAGAGGGTCTTCTTCTAGGGTTTTTTGTTTTCATATCTTTCCTCCCTCCATCTTGAGTTTTCTGAGAGTATCTCAGATCTGAAACTCCTCTTTTTACTTTCCATCTTTGGAAGAGTCCAAATCAAGAAGAAGGAGGCACCTGATCAACCATCAAAGAAGGATCAGCATAGTACCAGCATACTGTACTGATTTCCTGAAGCAGGACTTCTGATCGAGATTCATGGGCTCGTGTGGATGACTCCTAGAGGCCGGATGCGTGTGCGGCTTGCAACATTATCCTTAAGCCTAGATCAGCGAGGTTAGAGCATCTAACTTGCAAGGTAATAGATCTGATCTATTGTTTAATACATACATTAGATGAGTATAGAAACATGTTGATATGATCAACATGTAGTTTATGCTATATTTATATATTTTAATTTTTGATTTAATATTATGTAATAATCATGTAATAAGATCTTAGATCTAAAGATTTTTTAGTTTTAGAAAATAAATTTTGATTTATTTTAGTCTTCCGCTGTATGATCTTAAAAAAGTTTCAAGATCTAACCCTGAAACCCTAGATCTGGTTCCAACAATTGGTATCAGAGCCTAGGTTCTTTATTACATGATTATTTATACATGCTTAGATTATTTCTTAGATTAGATCTAATTTATAATCTAATTATTAAATTTAAAATTAAAATTTTAGATCAATCACAAACTGCAAGGTTGTCCTGCTGTAAGGTTTACCCCTTACAGTGCAAAGGTTGTCCTAGTTTGTATAGATCTATCTTTAATTATAAATTTATTAGATATGATCTAGATTAAATTTATGATTTACTGGATTTAAAAGATATTTAAATCTGAAATAAAATCTCTTTGTTAATAATTTTTGTGCAAAAAAATTGTTTAAAGTTGAAATTGTTTCAATTACATGAACCTGTTTAGATTAGATCTAAAGTAGTTTCATGTTTAATTCACTTGTATCTTGATTATGAATCAAACATGCAATATGGTTGGTAGAATCATATTGTAAAATTATTTTACAAATATGAAAATTATTTTTTGAAAAGCCGAACCCAATCCTCAGCCCAAAACTTAATTAAGAATTAAGAAGTTGTTTGATTAGATTCTAGGATTGTGAATTGAAGAACCTAAGACACAAATCATAACATATTGGGTTAATGGGTTAGTGGGAATTAGGTCCATTAATTGGGTTAGACCTATGGTTAGATTAAAGATGGACTTAATTAGAGAATTGACTAAATCTAATCAATTGTTGTCTTAGATTAGGTCAAGGATTCTCTAGATCAATTACAATAGTTGTAGTTGGTCAAGTCCATGTCTTTAACGAGAACCAAATGGACTTGATTCTTGGCTAAGCGGTCTAGCATGAACTGTTAGATTGATCTAATCGAAACTAATTAAACCAGTTGGTGTCTAAGGTAAACCAGACCGGTGGTTTTTAATTGGGAGCCCGCTGACCTGGCCATTTCTGATGGTGTCTAAGGCAAACTTTGGCAGACCCTCCCACTGATCGAACTTACCTGGCCTCTTGGTGAAATTATGTTTTGATCGGATCACTTGACTATTCGAGCTGACCCATGTCAGCTAGGTAAATCAGTGTGACTGATTTAGGTGCTCCTAGACCAGCCCTTTTAATGGTCTCCCTTAAGCTGACTTGGTGAAGCCAGTGGGAGGATCATGATAAGCTGGTTCATCTAACCTCATCCTCTAAATTATTTAAATTCTCTAAAATTATTAGGTCCTTAAAATGACAAAGTTATGAAGATAACTAAGTCATAGCCTCCCATTAAGGTGTTTGATAATGAGTCCATTAACTCAATAATCATTGCAGACCCAAAGGCCTGGTGCTTGTTGACTAATGGAATTATCACTCATCATATGACAACTTGAAAGTGTCTCTCTAATAGTGGTTAGGTGAGCCAACCAAAGTTGGACTTAATCATTCGTTGGTTAGATACACCAAGTATGATCATGTTAATGGTTGGACCTAACCGGATCCTTACAGTGGAGGCCAAAGCCTACTGATTAGGTTTCTGGGGAAAAATTAAAATTACTAGAAATTATTTAGAGAAACAATTGGTTATGAACCTACCCTTAGATGTACATGGGTTGACCAACCAAAGTTGGGCTTGTGTGCAGTCTAAGTGGATTCTAGTACCCGCTAAGGAATTAGGGTAATTCCTCAAGTTGGAGGTAGAGGCTACCAATTCGAATAAAATAGTGGAAGAAATCTTTTGATTAAAGTCCAAATCTTTAGGTTTAATGAATCAATTACTAATTAGGTTATGGTTCTCCTTTGTGCAAATATGGCCACTTCCCTATCGCTCTGATCATTGTTGGACAATGATAAGTTGGTGGGACCCAACTTCGATAGCTGGTACCGAAAGTTGAAGATAGTCCTGGAGTATGAACGGATCCTATATGTGATAATGGATCCTGCACTTGAGGAGCCAGCTATCAATGCATGTGGAACAGTCAGAGACACTTACCAGAAGTGGCTCAGTAACCGAACCACGGTGTGCTGTATCATGCTGGCTGCCATGAGCAACGAGTTCAGTCACAGATTCGAGATGGCTCAGCCAAAGGACATGCTTCAAGTGTTGGAGGATGCCTTTGGCACATCCGATGACGTCGAGAGGCACAAGACTAGTTGTGCCATCTTCAACGCCAAAATACAGAATGGTGCCTCTGTCACTGATCATGTATTGTACATGATCGAGCTGATGGAATGATTGAGCAAGCTCGGCTTTCCCTTGCATAAGCAGCTTGGGAAAGATGCAATACTGAACTCGCTGCCCAAGTCTTATCTCCCATTCCTCACTCATTATAGAATGACAAAGCCTGAAGAGAACTACCACGGGTTACTGGGGTTGCTTCAGAACTTTGAGAAGGATCACCAACTTTACAAGGAGTCGGTGAACTTAGTGGGAGGTTCGTCTTCTGATTCTCGACCTTTTAAGAAAGGGAAGAAGAACAAGAAGAAGAAAGTGAAGAAGGTGCAAGTTCAGGCTGGGACATCAGTGCAGAGCCAGACCAAAATGATCAAGCCTGATAAGAGTCAATTCTACTGGCAAGCACCCTAGATTAGTTAGTATGTCAGATATCTACTTATGGTACTGTAGGCTAGGTCATATAAACAAGAACAGAATAAACAGGTTGACTCAAGAGAAAATCTTCAAAGTCAGTGATTGTGAATCACTTCCAACCTGTGAGTCCTGTCTTCTTGGTAAAATGACCAAGTCACCTTTTACTAGAAAAGGTAAGAGAGCTACTGAGCTCTTAGGCCTAGTACATACTGATGTATGCGGGCCCATGAGCACCAGTGCTAGAGTGGATATTTCTACTTCATAACTTTCACGGATGACCTATCCCGATATGGATATGTCTATCTGATGAAACATAAGTCAGATTCATTTGAAATGTTCAAACGATTCCGAAGTGAAGTAGAAAAACAAACTGGGAAGAGTATTAAAACTCTTCGATCTGATCAAGGAGGAGAATACCTTTCTAGTGAGTTTCTCACATATCTAAGAGAGAATGGGATTCTCTCCCAATGGACTCCTTCAGGAACACCACAGCATAATGGTGTGTCTGAAAGGAGGAATCGGACTCTATTAGACATGGTCCGATCCATGATGGGTTTTGCTAGCTTGCCGATATCCTTCTTGGGATATGCACTCGAATCGGCCTATTATCTGTTAAATAGGGTTCCAAGTAAGTCTGTAATTAAGACTCCATATGAGATATGGACGGGACGTAAGCCAGCACTTTCACACCTTAGGGTCTGGGGGTGCCCGACCTATGTCAAATGATTAGTCACAGACAAACTTGGATCTAGGTCTGATAAATGCTCATTCATAGGGTACCCCAAAGAGACAAAAGGATATTTTTTCTACCATGCTAATGAACAAAAGGTATTCGTCAGCCTTAAGGCAATCTTTTTAGAAAAAGAGTTCCTTGGTGAAGGAACCATTGCCTCTAAGGTTGAACTTGATGAAGTTCAACAGGTAGAAGGACCGACACCAATACCTGAACTTGAGTCTGATATGATTAGATCATATCCAGAGCTCAATGTACCTGCACCATTAAGGCGATCCGGTAGAGTACCGCATCAACCGGACAGATACTATGATTTCTTGGTCCGGGACGGTGATCCCATCGAACTTGATGAGAATAATGAGGATCCGATCACCTATATGGATGCAATGCAGAGACCTGATTTCGAGAAATGGCTTGAAGCCATGAAATCTGAAATGGAGTCCATGAAGGTCAACGATGTATGGACATTGGTTGACCCACCTGAAGGGGTTAAACCCATTGGGTGTAAATGGGTCTTCAAAAGGAAGAGGGGCGCAGACGAAAAGGTGGAGACCTATAAAGCCCGTCTGGTCACCAAGGGGTATCGTCAACGTTATGGTATTGACTATGACGAGATATTTTTCTCTGTGGCAATGCTCAAATCCATTCGGATAATGCTTGCAATAGTTGCCTATCTGGATTATGAGATCTGGCAGATGGATGTAAAGACAGATTTCCTGAATGGAGAGCTGACCGAAGAGGTGTATATGATACAACCTGAGGGGTTTACATCCACAGATGAGTCCAAGGTGTGCAAGCTTCAGAGATCCATTTATGGACTGAAGCAAGCTTCTCGGAGTTGGAACATACATTTTGATAAGGTGATTAAAACGTATGGCTTCATTAAGAATGGAGAAGAGCCCTGCATCTATAAATGGGCAAATGATCCAGTTGTGGTATTCCTTATCTTGTACGTGGATGACATTCTCTTAATCGGGAATGACATCCCCGCACTACGGGGAATAAAAGTTTGGTTGTCATCACAGTTCTCCATGAAGGACTTGGGTGAAGCATCCTACATCCTAGGGATGAAGATCTATAGGGATAGATCTAAAAGGATGCTTGGGTTATCCCAGTCCATGTACATAGACACTGTGCTGAAGAGGTTCAGCATAGAGAATTCCAAGGACTATCTACCGATAGGCCAAGGAATTTCTTTCTCTAAGAAGGATTGTCTGACAACTCCTGAAGAGAGAGAGTGTATGAGTAGAGTCCCATATGCTTCAGTCGTGGGATCTATCATGTATGCCATGACATGTACAAGACCAGATGTGGCATACTCACTAGGAGTAGTGAGTAGATACCAATCTGATCCTGAAGAAAATCACTGGAAAGTGGTTAAATCCATCCTTAAGTATTTGAGAAATACTAAAGACCAATGGTTGGTTTATGGCGAGTCAGATCTGAAACTTATGAGGTTCACAGACTCCAGCTTCCAATCTGACCATGATGACAGTAGGAGCGTGTCGGGTTATATCTTTACTCTGAATGGTGGAGCCATCTGCTGGAAGAGTTCCAAGCAGCATACTGTGGCAGACTCTGTTTGTGAAGCGGAGTACATCGCAGCATCGGATACCGCGAAGGAAGCTGTGTGGCTGAGAAAATTCATCAACGAGCTCGGAGTAGCACCCTCCCTCGATGGTCCGGTACTGCTCTACTACGACAGCACTGGTGCCATAGCTCAGGTGAAAGAACCCAAAGCACATCAGTGGATAAAGCATATCTTGCGCCGCTTCCACCTGGTCTGAGAGATCGTGGATCGAGGTGACGTCGACCTTCAGAAGATCGACGGAAAGGAGAACCTAGCCGACCCCTTCACTAAAGCCCTGGCGATAAAGGAGTTCGACAACCACAAGTCGAAGATGGGTATTAGATACTGTGCCGAGTGGCTTTAGGACAAGTCGGAGTTGTTGGAAATATGTCCCAAAAAGCCAATCGTCAAGCTGTTGACGGTTGAGCAACCAAGTATTGTAATTGATTTGTTAATAAATAAAATATATTTGGCATCTTCATCGTAAGCTTTCATCTTCTAATGAACTCCGTTGTTATGATGAAGTCCTTAGGACTATTTAAGTTCGATAAAGAGAGAATTTATCGATTAGTCCTTAAAACTGTTCATGACCAAATGATAAGCTATTAATAAGGACGACAGTTTCTATCGAGCATAGGTCGCTGTAGGCCATATGGGTTGGTTGTCCTCTTAACCAAGGAGTGTGGAGACACTGGTATGGCATACAGATGAGATATAAGGGTACATCGTCATTGAACGTGACCAACTCCAGAGTATTCTGCTGTCAAAAATGTCTCTGATGGGATATAGGTATAAGTGTCACTTAGACTTGAGATCACCTCAATGACTTGCAAGCAACTCACTGTGCTTTGGTACTGGACTAACTGAATTTCTAATTCAGGGACGAAAGGCTTCTGGGCACTGTCAAGTACTTGCGAAGTCAGAGTGTGATCGAGATAGGATTGACCACTCCAAGAGTTGGAGAAGAATGAGTCGCTGTATTTCAATTTAGCAAAACCTTGGTCAGGGTAATCCATCAGATGGATTTGATATTTTGAAATACAATATGGACAACCTGATCAGAGTTGACAGTTGAACTCTGGGGTATCCTATGATCATTTTGGTTAAGGGGATGAATTATATGAAAACTATATCCGCATGGGTTCTAAGGATGTTGTTCTACACATTCGACCTATCCGATCGTCGGGTACCATTGCTAGATGGTCACTTCGATTGGTACAAGAATTTATTCCTGTGCTACCAACTTAGGTTCAGACCTATGAAGTCACACACATTAGAGTTCATGATCCAATCGGATGGTTGATCAACGATTAAGAATCATTCTAGGGTTAAATGATCAATACGATTGACATTTAACCCAATGCAAGTGTTGCAGGAGGATCGATTAGCAATTCGATTGCTAATTGACTTAATTTGATTAATCCAATGGGCTGAGATTAAGTCTAATTAAATATAATTTAATTAAATTTATTTTAGACTTGATTGGATCAAGTCCAATTGGTTTATTGGATAAGCCAAGTGCAAGGAAAAACTAGTCCTAGTTCAACTAGGACTTGGGTCAATCTAATTTCTAATTTGATTAGAAAATTAAATCAGATTTAAATCTAATTTAATTTGATTAAATTAGGTTTTTAATTGGGTTAAGACCTATTTTAATTAGGTTGATCTAATTTTGGTTTGATTTGGTTTGAGAAACCAAATTAATACAAGTCATGAGATAGAATCCTAGTAAGACTAGGATTCCACCTTGCGCCACATAAGCCTTCCCCACACCCTCTCTCTTATTCATCGCCAATCTCCACTTATTTTGTGCAACAAAAGCCCTCTCCCAGGTCTCTCCCACGTTCACAAAAGGTCTCCTCTCTTCTTTCTTACATGGAAGGTGGTTTGGATCAAATCAAAAAGGAATAAGTTTGGATTTCGAATTCTATGAGATAGAGTTTTAGAAATCCAAAACTCTTTCAATTTTGCACCGAATTTATCCAATTTTTTTTTAGAATTTTTGTGGCTTTTAGGGTATATATTGTGAACCCTTTGCTGATGATCCATGCATGAAAATAAGGAGGAGGTGCTCAAGAGTTGGGCACCCCTTAACTTGCCATGTTTGGATAAGCCTTGACTAGGTATTTGACCTAGATAAGGACTCTATCATATCTCTCTGTATAAAATGAGTTTCTTTGTGAAATTTTAGGAAACGATATAGATTTGAGAGTCCTTTGTGCCATCCAAAAATTAGAGAGAAAGACCTTTGGGTTGTGGAGATATAAAAGATGCAAGTTAGGGTGTCTAGAGAGAAAAACGTGAAGAAGAAGAGGGTCTTCTTCTAGGATTTTTTGTTTTCATATCTTTCCTCCCTCCATCTTGAGTTTTCTGAGAGCATCTCAGATCTTAAACTCCTCCTTTTATTTTCCATCTTTGGAAGAGTCCAAATCAAGAAGAAGGAGGCACCTGATCAACCATCAAAGAAGGATCAGCGTAGTACTAGCATACTGTGCTGATTTCCTGAAGCAGGACTTCTGATTGAGATTTGTGGGCTCATGTGGATGACTCCTAGAGGTCGGACGCATGTACGGCTTGCAACATCATCCTTAAGCCCAGATCAGCGAGGTTAGAGCATCTAACTTGCAAGGTAATAGATCTGATCTATTTTTAATACATACATTAGATGAGTATAGAAACATGTTGATATGATCAACATGTAGTTTATGCTATATTTATATATTTTAATTTTTGATTTAATACTATGTAATAATCATGTAATAGGATCTTAAATCTAGGGATTCTCTGATTTTAAAAAATAAATTTTGATTTATTTTAGTCTTCCGCTGTATGATCTTGAAAAAGTTTCAAGATCTAACCCTGAAACCCTAGATCTGGTTCCAACATTATAGTTGTTCCATTTACTTTTCTAATGAATATTATGAAAGTGCTTTTATTGATAATGATCTTATATTTTTCTCACTTAATGATAATGTATTTCATATTGATAATATGAAGAAAAGAAAGAGAGAAGATGTGAATGTCATGTATCTCCGGCACTACTGACTTGGCCATATAAATGAGTTAAGGATTAACAAGTTATTCAAAGATAATTTCTTTGATCCTTATGATTATGAATCATATGGAACTTGTGAATCTTATCTCATGAAAAAAATGACCAAGACTCCATTTACTGGATATGGAGAAAGGGCAAGTAACATATTGGACCTTGTATATACTAATGTGTGTGGTCCAATATCGATTCAAGTCAGAGGAGGATACTCTTATTTCATCATATTTATCGATGATAAGTCTAGGTTTGGATATGTGTATTTGATTAAATATAAATCGAAAGCCTTTGATAAATTTAAAGAGTATCAAAGAATGGTCAAGAAACAAACTGATAAAAATATTAAAACTCTTCTATCAGATCAAGGAGGAGAATACTTATCCAGTGAGTTCCTCGATTATTTGAAATAAAATAAAATACTCTCTCAATGGATACCTCCTTAAACTCTACAATTAAATAAAATTGCAGAAAGGAGGAATCTCACCTTATTATATATGGTGCGGTCCATGATGTGTTTCACAGATCTTTCGATATCTTTTTAGAGATATGCCCTCCAAGTTGTAGTGTATATCTTAAATAAAGTACTTTCAAAATCTATTTCTAGTACTCTATATGAAATATGGAAAGGGAAAAGACTCAATCTTAAGTATTTTAAGATTTGGGGTTGCCCAGCTTATGTGAAAGATGTTGATGGACATAAGTTGGATGCTAGATCAGAAAAATATGGATTTGTAGGTTATTTCAAGGAGAGTATAGGATACTACTTCTATAATCTTACTCAACAAAAAGTGTTTATTAGTAGGCATGTCATTTTTTTGAAGAAAAAGTTTATCCAAGAAGGAGGCAGTGGGAGGTCTATTGAACTTGAGAAAGTTTAAAACTTACAATCCATCCAGGATTCACTAAACAGTTCTCAACTAGATGTGTCCATTGTTGAGACATAGCCACTACACACACCTCCTCTCCGAAGGTTAAGTAGAATGCGCAGTATACCACTCAGGTATAGGTTTGTCATTAAGAATAACAATACATTCCACATCATTGAGAATGATGAACCTACGACCTATTCGGAAGCTATCATGAGTAGTGACTCTGACAAGTAGCTAAACACCATGAATTTTGCAATAGACTCCATGTATGCCAACCAAGTATGGAATTTGATTGATGTGCTTGAGGGTGTGACCCCAATAGGCTGCAAATGGGTCTTCAAAAAGAAGATTGGAGCAGATGGCCAAGTAGAGATCTATAAGGCCAGGCTTGTGACAAAATATTTTAGGCAAAAATAAGGTGTTGATTATGAAGAAACTTTTTCATCGGTAGCCATTCTCAAGTCTACTCGGATAATGCTTGCTATAGCAGCATACCATGACTTTGAAATCTGGTAGATGGACATCAAGACTATCTTCCTCAATGAAAACCTTAAGAAAGAAGTCTATATGATTTAGCCAGAGGGATTTGTCTTATATGGGAGAGCAAATCAGGTATGCAAGTTGAATAGATCCATTTATGGATTGAAGCAAGCATCGAGGAGCTGGAACATCCATTTTGATGAGACAGTCAAATCATTTGGCTTTATCAAAAATATAGATGAACCTTGTGTGTACAAGAAGACTAGTGGGAGTGCTATTGTCTTCTTGATCTTGTATGTGGGTGATATACTACTCATTGAAAATGATATCCTGATATTGCAATCGATCAAAACTTGGCTATCACAAAGATTTTTCATGAAAGACTTGGGTGAAGCATCCTATATAATTGGAATAAAAATCTATAGGGATAGATCGAAAAGAATGCTAGGCTTGTCTTAGTCTAGGTATATTGACTTTGTGTTGAAGAGGTTCAACATGGAGGAAAACAAAAGAGGTTACTTACCTATAGGTCATGGCATACAACTCTCTAAGAAGATGTCTCCTAAGACACCTGAAGAGAGAAATAAAATGAGTTCTATTCCTTATGCTTCGGGAGTAGGATCAATAATGTACGCTATGTTATGTACCAAACCTAATGTTGCTTATGCCTTAGGCATTGTAAGTAGATTTCAGACAGATCCCAGAGAGGATCATTGGAAAGCTATGAAAAATATATTCAAGTACTTGAGAAGGAATAGAGATGTTTTTCTAATATCTGGTGGATCTGATTTAAAACTAAAAAGTTATACCGATTTTAGTTTTTAATTTGATCCGGATGATAGCAAATCGATATCTGAGTATGTGTTCATCTTGTATGGTAGTGTAATAAGTCGAAAAAATTTTAAACAGCAAACTGTTGCTGACTCGATCACTGAGGCTGAGTATATTACTGCAAGTGAGGCTGCTAAGGAGGCCGTCTGGATGAAAAAATTCATCACAAAGTTGGATGTGATTCTGGAGATTGAACAACTAGTGCCTCATTATTGCGATAATACTAGGACAGTTGCTCAAGTCAAAGAACCAAGGTCTCAACATAGATTCAAGCACATCCTAAAATGGTTCCACCTTGTTCGAGAGATTATCGAAAGATGTGATGTGATTGTGGAGCGAGTTGACATCAAGAATAATATAGTAGATCCATTCACTAAGGCTTTGTCAATGCAGCAGTTTGACTGCCACCTTGATGACATGGGAATCAAGTATAGGGACAATTGGCTTTAAGTGCAAGTGAGATATGGAAAGAATAATATCCTACAAGCCCATTGTATATGGGATACGATAGAGTGTTTATTATAATTTATCTTTTAGACTCATATAATTGATATTTATATTAATATAATAGATATTTATGATTTATTATATACTACATATTATTTTTTATGATTATAATGAACCTCATAGGTCTGGATAATAGTTTTAGGGCCATGATGAGATCACGCCAATGAAACCTAAATCCTCGATAGTCCTGATCTAAAATATTCTTTGTCATTATTACATTGAGTCGGATATCAATGATACTAGTAAGACTGGCATGTCCTATGTATGCTCAAAAATGAGGATGGTTGATCTCACAACCACTTGTGTGGTGACACTAATACAAGGATATGGGTGCTCATTAGAGAATGAGTTCACTGAATTGACCAATGAGAGAATATCAGATGGAGTCTTATTTACATGTCAACTGATGTTTCTCTAATGAAAGTTGTGTATATGATCCTTAGACCGGAGGTCATCATGGTACCTTGTGTATATGGATCTATATTTTGGTTCACTATCTAACTTGGTTCTTTGATCCTTGTGTGAGGTGTTCTAGATATGGTGAAGTATGCATGGAGATTGTGAGTGATCAATAAGAGATCAGTCACTCCTAATAAAAGGAGCGAACATCCTATGTGATCTCATAGGATGATGATTCGAAAGTCTTTGGCCAAAGTAAGACGATAATTAAAAAAAAAATTTCAATATATCATCAACTGAATCATTACCTTCAGATCGAGATACATATAAATAAGTGATTGGGTTTGACATATTTTTATGTCCATAGCTCATCTAGGATGTTGTTTGACTGAAAGATTGAATTACATGATAACTTATCACTAAAAGATATTTTGATAATTTTTTATCAAAATTTTAAATCTTTCGGATAGTCATGATATGTTGCTAGATGTCAATCTTAAAGCAAAATTTTAGTGCAGGGGTAAAATGGTAATTTTAAAATTTTTTCAAAATTACTATTTTATAGTGAAAATAATTAATTAATCTAATTAATTAATATATATTTATCCTATACTAGAATATAAATATGATATATAGCATGCATGCATTTAAATTTAAAATTCAAATTCGAACAGTAAACAATTTACTGTTCTGTGTTCAGAACACAGTACCATTATGTGGATAGTTGATCTCCACAATCTAATCACCGTCAGGAGGATCTGATCATCACAACATAGCCACACAGTGTATCTGGCCTCTGTGGATCATTCACACGAAGCTCTCGATCTGATCAGCTCCTCACGAGTGCTAGCTCGTTGTAGAGCCCTTTCGATGGCCGATGCTAATCGAACTCCTTTGATCGATGTTTGCTGACTCCTCGAATGCTCTAGATTATCAGTAAGTCTGCTTGAGGGGTTGATGAATCTCTCTCTAAAATTTGGTGGGCTCACGACACTCATAGCTCACCTTCTCACTTCCCGAACCCCAAGCTGAAACCCTAGGGAACACACTGAAAACCCTGCGCCCAATTTTCTTTCTTTTCTTTCTTTTTCTCTCAGAAGTTTTAGACTTCCTACTCATGCACAAGGGTTCCTCACACCCCACTTTCTTTTTCAAAAAATTTTTATGCACGCCTCACCTCCCTATCTCTTTTAAAACAGTTCAAAATGTGTCTTATCCGCATGAGAGGATAAAGATAAGTGGTTGCACATTTGAATTCAAAAATTCAAATGCAAACCAACTCATCCCTATCCACTTGGGTGTGAGAAGAGAAGGTGCGTGGATGCTTTGTGCATGGAAAGGTTTCATAAGAAACTCTTTCTCGTGTAAGATATGGGCCGCTAAAGAGATAAGGACATGGCGCATGGATTGGTTGCTCATTCAAATTCAAACTTTCTTTTGAATTTGAATGGCCAACCAACCATCCTTATCCACCTATATGGCACACAAATGTGGGGCGTGGGAAGGGCTTTGCATGAGAGAAAATTCATGAGAAGTTCCTTCTCGTGAATTCAAATGGGTGCAGAGATGTGAGGTGGCACAGGGATTCAAATTCAAATGGTGGTTTAATCTTAATTGAACCAACCTAATCAAAATAGGTTAAGCACAATTAGACTAAATTAAATCTAACTTAATTAGGCTTAATTAGGCTCAATAAAATCCTAATCAAATCAAAAATTGACTAAGCCCAATCTCTGATCAAATCAGGGACCAAACCATCTCGACGATTAGGTCAACTCTTAACCTAATCGGGTCAAACCCAACTGAATCCAATTCAATTGGACTTGATCCAAAAATAATTACTCCATCAAATTGAGTTAATTAGTGAACAAATCATTAAATAAACCTCTCATAAATATTGAGTCCAAATTCGATGGGCAATCGGGCATCAGAATTCATCGATATGAAATTCTAATCGAAAAGTCCCAAACCAGTGGGACTCTTGACCCTGTTACCCAAAATATGTCGGACTCATGATCAGAGAATCCTAATTCTCGATCATAGAGTCTCAGACATGTAGGACTCATAGTCCATGAACATTAGAACTCTTCATTAGCCATCAGATCAGATAGGAACCTCTAATGTGTGTGACCCCGCAGGTTCGAACCTAAGCCGATAGCACAGGAACCAATTCCTGTACTAATTGAAGTGACCATCTAGTAATGGTACCTGACATCCGGATAGGTCGAATAGTTACAATCGAAACACTCAGAACCTATATGAATAAGGTTACTGTATTATTCATCCCTTTTGACCCCTGTGTTTAGGATGACTCAGGGTTAAACTGTCAACCCTGAGTAGATCATTCAAATCGTGCTCAACTCAAACAGTCCTGTGACTCTTCACTAGGACTACCTTGGTCAAGGTTTTGCTAAATTGAAACACGACTGTACACAGCTCCTGAACTGGAGTGGTCAATCCCATTTTGACACACGCACCGACAAGTCAAGTACTTGACTACACCCAGCAGCCTTCCATCACTGAATTAGAAATTCAGGTAGTCCAGTGCCTAAGTGCAGTGAGTTGCTTGCAAGTCATCATGGCGGTCTCAGGTCAGAGGGATATTTATACCTATATCCCATCGGAGCAAATCTTGATAGCAGAGATAGCTCCGGAGTTAGTCACGTTCAGTGCAGATGCACCCTTACATCTCACCTGTATGCCATACCAGTGTCTCCACACTCCTTGGTTAAGAGGACAACCAACCTATATGGCACACAATGATCTATGCTCGTTAAATATTGTTGTCCTTGATAACAACATATCATTTGGTCACGAATAGGTTTAAGGACTAAATGACAAATTCTCCTTTGTCGAGTCTAAATGGTCCTAAGGACTTCACCACAACATAGGAGTTCATTAGAAGATGATAATTTATGATGAAAAATACCAAAATAATTTTTATTTATTTATGATTTATGTATTAATCATCAAAGAGCACAACCGTCAACAGGCTGACGATTAGCTTTGGGACATTATTCCCAACAATCTCCCACTTGGCCTAAAGCCAATCGGTGCAGTATCTAATACCCATCTTCGACTTGAAGTCATCGAACTCCTTCACCACAATGGCTTTAGTAAATGAGTCGGCCAGGTTCTCCTTCCCATCGATCTTCTGAAGGTCGACGTCACCTCGATCGACGATTTCTTAGATGAGATGGTAGCGGCACAGAATATGCTTCGTCCACTGGTGTGCCTTCGGTTCCTTCGCCTGAGCAATGGCTCCAGAGCTGTCACAGTAGAGCAGAACTGGACCAACAAGGGAGGGTGCTACTCCGAGCTCGGTGATAAATTTTCTCAGCCACACTGCTTCTTTGGCAGCATCTGATGCAGCGACATACTCCGCCTCGCAAACTGAATCATCCACTGTGTGTTGCTTGGAACTTTTCCAGCAGACAACCCCACCATTAAGGGTAAAAATAAATCCCGACACACTCTTGCTGTCATCATAATCAGACTGAAAATTAGAGTCTGTAAACCCTATAAGTCTCAAGTCTGATTCACCATAAACAAGCCACTGATCCTTAGAATTTCTTAAATACTTCAGGATGGTTTTAACAACCTTCCAGTGATTCTCCCCTAGATCAGATTGGTATCTACTCACTACCTCTAGTGAGTATGCCACATCTGATCGTGTACATGTCATGGTGTACATGATAGATCCCACTATCGAAGCATATGGAATTCTATCCATACGCTCTCTCTCTTGAGGTGTTGTCGAACAATCCCTCTTCGAGAGAGAAATTTTATGGCCTATCGGTAGATAGCCTTTCTTGGAATTCTCCATGCTAAACCTCTTCAGCATAGTATCAATGTACGTGGATTGGGATAAGCCAAGCAACCTTTTAGATCTATCCCTATAGATCCTCATCCCTAGGATGTAAGAAGCTTCTCCCAGATCCTTCATGGAGAATTGTGACAACAGCCAAATCTTTATTCCCTGTAATGATGGGATATCATTCCCGATTAAGAGAATGTCATCCACATACAATACAAGAAATACCACTACTGGACCATTAGCCCATTTATAAATGCAGGGCTCTTCTCTGTTCTTAACGAAGCCATATGTCTTGATCGTCTTATCAAAATGTATGTTCCAACTCCGGGATACCTGCTTAAGTCCATAAATGGACCTTTGTAGCCTGCACATCCATCTCTCTGTTGTCATCCACATACAATACAAGAAATACCACTACTGGACCATTAGCCCATTTATAAATGTAGGGCTCTTCTCTGTTCTTAACGAAGCCATACGTCTTGATCATCTTATCAAAACGTATGTTCCAACTCCGAGATACCTGCTTAAGTCCATAAATGGACCTTTGTAGCCTGCACATCCAAAACGTATACACCTCTTCATCCAGCTCTCTGTTCAGGAAAGCTGTTTTCACATCCATCTATCAGATTTCATAGTCTAGATGGACAGATATCGCAAGCATAATCCGAATGGATTTGAGCATTGCCATAGGAGAAAATATCTCGTCATAGTCTATACCATAATGTTGACGATATCCCTTGGCAACCAGACAGGCTTTATAGGTTTCCACCTTTCCGTCTGTGCCCCTCTTCCTCTTGAAGACCCATTTACACCCTATGGGTTTTACCCCTTCGGGTGGGTCAACCAATGTCCACACATCGTTGACCTTTATAGACTCCATTTCGAATTTCATGGCCTCTAGCCATTTCTCAGAGTCAGATCTCTGCATTGCATCCATGTAGGTGATCGGATCCTCATTATTTTCATCAAGTTCAGTAGGATCGCCATCCCGGACCAAGAAACCATAGTATTTGTCCGGTTGACGTGGTACTCTACCAGATCGCCTTAAGGGTGCAGGAACAATGGGCTTCGGATCTGATCTAACCAAATTCAGTTCAGGTTCAGCTATTTGTGTCGATTTTTTCACCTACCGAACTTCCTCAAGTTCGACCTTAGAGGCAACAGTCCCTTCACCAAGGAACTCCTTTTCTAAAAAGATTGTCTTAAGGCTGACAAACACTTTTTGCTTATCAGCTAGGTAGAAATAATACCCTTTGGTCTCTTTTGGGTACCCTATGAAATTATACTTGTCAGACCTAGGTCCAAACTTGTCTGTAATTAAACGTTTAACATAAGCCAGACACCCCCAAACCCTAAGGTGCGAGAGTACTGGCTTACGTCCTATCCATATCTCATATGGCATTTTGGTTACAGACTTACTCGGAACCCTATTTAGAAGGTAACAAGCCGATTCGAGTGTATATCCCTAGAGAGAGATCGATAGACCAGCAAACTCCATCATGGATCGAACCATGTCCAACAAGGTCCGATTTCTCCTTTCAGACACACCATTATGCTGTGGTGTTCCAGGAGGAGTCCACTGAGAGAGAATCCCATTCTCTCCTAAATATGTCAAAAACTCATTGGAAAGGTATTCACCTTCTCGATCAGATCGAAGAGTTTTAATACACTTCCCAGTTTGTTTTTCTACCTCATTTCGGAATAGTTTGAACATTTCAAATGACTCCAACTTATGCTTCATTAAATAGACATACCCAGATCTCGATAGGTCGTTTGTGAAGGTTATGAAGTAGAAATATCCACCTCTTGCACTTGAGCTCATGGGTCCACATACATCAGAATGTACCAGACCCAAGAGTTCACTGGCTCACTCACCTTTTCCAATAAAAGGTGACTTGATCATCTTCCCAAGAAGACAGGACTCACAGGTTGGAAGTGATTCACAATCACCAACTTCAAGAATTTCTTCTTGAGCCAACCTGTTTATCCTATTCTTATTGATATGACCTAGCCTACAGTGCCAAAGGTAGACTTCTGACACATTATCTATTCTAGAACATTTATCGAATGTTTGAACCACATTAATGGGTTGTGATAGTAAGTAAATTTTATTATTTATTTATCCAACAAATATTGTAACACCATTCAAAATGATATTGCAAATATTTTCTTTTATTAAAAATTCATAACCATACATGGCCAAAAGGCCTACAGAAATAATATTTAATAAAAAGCTTGGACAATAGTGACATTCACTTAAAATTATATTATGAGAATTGATTACAAGATTCATGATTCCTAAAGCTAGAACTGAAACTTTGCTTCCATCTCTAACGTTCAGAAATCTCTCGCCATCATCAAATCTCCTACTGACCTGCAGACCCTGCATCGAATTGCAAATATGATAACGGCTTCCGATATCCAATACCCAGACAGTAGTATCACAAATGAAAAAGTTGCAAGGTGTTATCATATAATTACCTTGCTTCTTCTTCGGCCTGTTTGGGTCCAGGGAGGCAATATATAGAGGACAATTCCTCTTCCAGTGCCCCTGCTTCTTGCAAAAGAAGCACTCTGCCCGGCTCTGGTCAGGCTTGCACTTCTTGGTCTGACCCTATGCAGACGTTCCAGCATGCGGCTGCATCTTCTTGTTCTTCTTGTTCTTCTTCTTCTTTCCTTTCTTAAAGGGTCGACGACCAGAAAAAGACCCTCCCACAACATTCATCGACTCTTATGGAGCTGGTGGTCCTTCTCAAAGTTCTGTAGCAACCCCAATAAGCCGTGGTAGTTCACTACAGGCTTTGTCATTCGAAAATGAGTAAGGAAGGGGAGGAAGAACTTGGGCAATGAATTAAGGCTCGCATCCTTACTGAGCTGCTCGTGCAAGGGAAAGCCCAGTTTACTTAGATGCTCAATCATTTCGATCATGTACAGTACATGATCGATGACTGAGGTCCCATCCCTCATCCGAGCATTGAAAATGGCACAACTAGTTTTGTGCCTTTCAACATCGTCAGGCGTGCCAAAGGAGTCGCTTAACATTTGAAGCATCTCCTGTGGCTGGACGTTGTCAAACCTGCGGCTAAACTCATCATTCATTACCGCTAGCATTATGCATCGAACGGTGGTTCGGTTGTTGAGCTACTTCTGATAAGTGTCTCGGACCGTCCCTCTAGCGTTCGGGGTTGGCTCCTCGGGTGCCGGATCCGTTACAACATAAAGGATCTGCTCATGCTCAAGGATGATTTTTAATTTTCGATACCAGCTATCGAAATTAGGTCCCATGAGCTTGTCATTATCTAATAATGATCGGAGCAACAAGGTAGTGGCCATAGCTACATAAAGGAAAATCAGACCTCAATTAGTACATAAATTATTAATACTAAAGACTTGGACTTTAGTCTAAAGTTTCTCCCAATATTTTTACGAACTGGTAGCCTCAACCTCCAATTCAAATAATTACTTTAATTCCTTAGTGGGTACTAGAATCCACACAGACTACACACGAGCCAAACTTTGGTTGGTCAACCCATGTGTATCTATGGGTAGGTTCATAACCAGTTGTTTCTCTAAACAACTTCTAGTAATCAATTTTGCCCCAGAACCTAATTAGTAGGCTTTGGCCTCCACTGAAAAGATCTGGTTAGGTCCAACCATTAACATGACTTGATTTGATGAATCGAACCAATAAATGATCAGGTCCGACTTTGGCCGGCCAACCTGACCACCATTAGAAAGACTCAAACCAAATTATCATACTATGAATGATAATTCCATTAGTCAATAAGCACCAGGCCTTTGGGCCTCCAATGATTATTAAACTAATGGACTCATTATCACTCACTTAATGGGAGGCTATGACTTAGTTATCACTATAACTTAATCATTTTAGGGACCTAATAATTTTGAGAATTTTATTAAGTGAAGTAAGAGAAGAAATTAACCAGCCAATTTCAATCCTCCCACTGACTTCACCAAGTCAGATTAAAAAAGATTTAATTAAAGCCGGCATTAGGAGCACCTAAATCAGTCACACTGATTTACCTAATGACATGGGTGAGCCCTAATCACCAAGTGATCTAATCAAAATCTAACTCACCAGGTTGGCCAGGTAAGTGAGATCAGTGGTGGGGATAAGCCATTAACTCGTCAGAGATCAAATCAATGCGAGTAGCTCCCACTTAAGAACCACTAGTCAAACTGTCGAACTTACCTTAGACACCAACCGGTTCATTAGTTTTAATTTGATCAACTTAGTAAATAAGGTTCCATCGTATAGCCATGAATTAAGTCCATCTTGGTCTAGTTAAAGACATGGACCCATTCAACTACAACTATTAGAGTTGAGTCTAGAGTGTCCTTGACCTAATCTAATTCAACTTTTGATTAGATTTGATCAATTACTCTAATTTAGTCTATTTCTTTAAGCTAACCTTAGGTCTAACCCAATTATGGACCTAATCCATCTAACCCATTGACCCACAAGTTCATGCAATTGTCTTAGGTCTTAATTCATAATTCTAGACAACTTGACAACACTTAATTCTTTTAATTAAGTATTTAGGCTGATGGGTCAGGGTTTGGTATTTCGAAAATAATTTTTCAAATTTGAAAGGTTTTATTTTCTGTTCACCAAATATATTAACTCATTTCACAAATAGATCAGCACATTTCATAAATAGCAATCCTATTGCTAATTACATAACAGAAAATAACTCAATCAAAATAAATCATGAATATTCTTTTAGATCTAATCTAACACATTCATGATAAATTTTATAATTGAACCTTTACAATTAAGTCCTTTCACTGCTTCATCTGCATGTGATATAATTGCAGCGGCACCCCTACCACCATAGGAGACCCCATCGAATGGAAGGAGAGGGCCTTTAAACCCTACTTTTCTTCTATGACCGGACGGCCATGGCAACCAACCCAATTAGATTACTTGCTAGTTGGATCAAGTATATCTAAATATACCAATTTTAAAATTTAAATTTTAAATTTTAAATTTTAAATTTTAAAATTTGAATTTCAAATTTCAAACAAATTTCAAATTTTTGAATTTCAAAATTTGAATTTTAAATTTTGAATTTCAAATTTGAAATTTCAACCAAATTTTAAATTTTGAATTTCAAATTTTTAAATTTTGAATTTCAAATTTTAAAATTTAAATTTCAAATGTTTGAATTTTGAATTTTGAACTACTTTCAAATTTTAAATTTTGAATTTTAAATTTCAAATTTAAATTTTTAGATTACAACTTAATCTACGCATGCAAATTCATATATCATATCTTAGAACCTGCTCTGATACCATTTGAAGTGCAGATGTATCCTTACATCTCACCTGTATGCCATACCAGTGTCTCCACACTCCTTGGTTAAGAGGAAAACCAACCTATATGACACACAACGATCTATGCTCGATAAACATTGTTGTCCTTGGTAACAACGTATCATTTGGTCGCGAACAGATTTAAGGACTAAACGACAAATCCTCCTTTGTCGAGTCTAAATAGTCCTAAGGACTTCACCACAATATAGGAGTTCATTAGAAGATGATAATTTGTGATGAAAAATATCAAAATAACTTTTATTTATTTATGATTTATGTACTAATACAACAAAGAGCACAACCATCAACAGGCTGACGATTGGTTTTGGGACATTATTCCCAATAAATCTTGACTTATGAATTCAACAAAATTAAAAGAGTTTAATTTTGAAGTCAATTTGGAAGAGTCCAAGTTGATTAAGACTCTTCGGGTGACCTAATCTCATCGGATTAGGGTTACGTCAAAAGTTTTGGTCCACTGCTGGCTAGATTTGACACCCAATTGATCATACACTTTAAAATTTATCCTTAATCTAATCTAATTAAAGTTTAATATGAATTCTATGGGTTAATTTGATATGCTAGCATTTATATTAACTAAGTTCCTAAATTGGTTTGGTTCCAAGTGTTTGAGCTAACTTAAACCAATTGCCTTTGATCCAATGGAATTGAGTCAATTTAAATTGGAACTTTATCTAACTTGAACTAGTTTTAAGTGAAGAAGGACTCCTCTACACCTATCAAAAGTCACACAAAATATAAATGCAGCCCCCTTATTTTTGGCATGTGAAATGAAGAGTCCTTAATGAAGGCTCTTAAATTTTACACGTTGCCATATTTTTCCAATCATATCTCCTATGTTTTGTCATCAAAATTTATTGGATTTTTTATAGCACATAGAAGAAGGAGATTCCTTCTACTACAACTATTAGAATAATAAAAAATTTACTCGATGAATTTATTCACCATGTGGGAAGTTGAAGCACCAAAGGTTGGTGCCCCTTCATCCCATATGACGTTCCTTGGTCCCCTATTTATAGGGGACACTCTAAATTCCTGATTGCTAAGATTTTGGGTTGAGATCAGAGAGGAGGGACATGGAAATCATAATAAAAATTTTAAAAAAAATTGAGTGGCAAAATTTGCAAGAAGGGTGGTGAGATTTTTAGCAGGTGTTGCTAGTGTGCCCTAAGGTTTGATTTTTCTATATGTTGGAGCCAAAAATCAAATCCTAGGTTGTGTGACATCTGAAGAGTGTCTTCTTGGTGTCATTTTGGTGGTAAGATCGAAAGCAACTGGGCTTTGGCACGATCATGACGCAAGTTCAAAGCCGGCAGTATTCTTGAAAAGATAAGGCTACGGCAGCGCACCAGTTGGGAAGTACCTTGGCCAAGTTTTGTGTGGATCACCATTGGAGGACTTCTATCTTGGAGTCTCATGGAGAACACCAACATGTCACTTTTTTATTTTGATGAAAGTATAAAATTCTATCCCTTTGCATGCTTGATTTTGCTTTGATCGATATCAGTAAGGTGATTCTAGGGTTTGAATTTTGGTTCGATAGTTTTATTTGATAAAGCTAGTGATTTGTATGATTTTAAAATTTTTAAAAATTATTTTCTACTGTGTGGTCAAAACCTAACACCAACAAGTAGTATCAGAGCACGTGGTTGTCTAGGTTGTGGTGGTATTGATTGATGTTGAAGAAAATGGAGAAGACAGGCTCAATTATGGTGGAGATCAAACGGTATGATAGAAAGAGCAATTTCTTCTGATAGCAAGCTAGGGTGAAAAATATGCTTATCCAACAAGGATTGATTGATGCTCTCTTGTATGAGGAGAAGTCAACTACCATGGAGGAGAAAAATTGAAAGCGGCTCCAGATGTAGACGGTGAGTATGATTCGCTTGTACTTGACAGATGATGTGGTGATCTATGTGCTTAGCGATATTTCTTCGATGGTGATGCAGACGAAGCTCAAAGAGATATACATGATAAAGTCACTCATCAATGCTCTCTTTCTCTAGAAGTAGTTCTATCAATTATGGATGAGTGAGGGGCAAAGCATGCAAGAGCATCTTGCTTCCAGAAGATCCTCACTAATCTCCTCAATATTGATAAGAAAGTTGAGGAGAAGACTAGGGCATTGGTCTTGCTTTCATTGCTTCCCCCTTCTTTTGAGTCTTTGATGATTGCTTTTCTTATGGGGAAGAGCACCATCAAAATAGATGAGGTTACTTTTGCATTTCTTCAGAATAAGATTCTCGACAGAAGAATCGAGCTTCGAGTTCAGATAGTGATTCAGCTTTAACGATGACTAGAGGAGGTGGTGGCAAAGGATGAAGGGCAGAGGATTGCAAAGTGGGTGGTCTAAGTCCAAGTCAAAGGACTACAGTAAGATTAGATGCTATAGATGTGATGAGTTAGGGCATAAAGTCAGAGATTATCCACAGCTCAGAGATCGAATGAAGGCTACTGTGGCGGCGGTCCAAGGTAGCAATACAAAAGAAAGTGATGATATTCTTTTGGTGTCGATAAGGTATCTGTTTCTTTTCTACAGTGAATTTTAGATTTTGTATGTTCGTATTATGTTTGTTGTCGAGAGGAGATGTTTGACTCTCTAAAGAGCAATAAGGGCATTGTTCATCTACTGGATGGATCGAGCTATGTGATAAAAGGCATTGAGACTGTCAGCTTACAGAATCATAATAGAATTGTAAAGAAATTGGGTGAGATCTGATGCATATCCAATTTTAGGAATAATCTGATCTCACTGAGCAGACTAAATTCAAGCAGCTATAAGTGGAGAGCTGATGATGGAATCCTGAAGATTTTACATGGCAGTAGGATTGTGTTGAAGTAAAAGAAGTATGGAAGACATTATCTCTTGGTAGACAGGTCAGCGTGAGGTGGAGATTCAGGAGCTACTGAGAGATCAGAGCAAGGTGGAGCTCCAGGCACAGGTGGATTGGGCGCAAGATAGGTGACTTGGGAGGATGACAAGCGATGTCGGAGGGTGAAATTTTTATTGCTGTAGGAGGCTATCCAGAGGAGAT
This sequence comes from Elaeis guineensis, assembly GCF_000442705.2. Lineage (NCBI taxonomy): Eukaryota > Viridiplantae > Streptophyta > Magnoliopsida > Arecales > Arecaceae > Elaeis > Elaeis guineensis. Next base: position 79,257,599 of record NC_026000.2, read on the forward strand.
CTCAGCTCAAAAATATCACAGCATATGATGGAGATGGGATCAAGCAATCTGGCTCGACTCTCACATTTATCCATCCATGAGCAGTCAGGCATTTATCCCAAGGCATGGAGGCATGTTCATCCAGAAGCTCTCAAAATTATGTGAAGGTCAAATGTCAAGTCGAGGGAGAGATTGTTGAGTTTTGGCATCTTGTATTTGACCCATAGCAGTCCAAGATGGAGAAGCCCACAGTAGAGAAGCCCAGCACATGAGGTCCAAGAGGAGAAGCTCACAAGTGCGCACAGTCCACAACACGCAACCCGTAATATGAAAGCTCGCCCACTGCACGTGGCCCAGGACGTGGCCTAGCGCATGCGGCCTGTAGGTGCACATAGCCCAGGACGCACAGACCACTACACGGTCCACCATGCACCCATGGGGGAGTCGTGGTCCACTCACGAGGCATGGACTGCCACGGTCCAGAAGCATTTTCACTCGGCTCATGCACGTGCGGACAATGTGCGACATGCGGCATGTGTGGAGAGGCTTCAGTCCACAGCATGTGTAGTCTATGCATGGTCCACGCATTGTTTTGCATGATCAGATGGTGATGGTGGCTTGCAAATGTGATCAGATGGTCATGAAAGCTTGTAGGGGGTTCTTGAGTTCTGTTAAGACTTTGATTTTGAATTGGACTAGTTTTGGGCCCTATAAAAAAGGTCTGATGGCCTGTGGGCAGGAGGGGAGTAGCTTGGTGAGGGCAGAGAGCTAGCAGCAGCAGAGAGGATCTTCCTTGGAGTTCTTTGAGAGAATTGTGAGGGAGGATTGAGTGCTTTTTGCTGGAAAAGAGAGATTAATGTATGAGAGTTGAGAGGGTGTGATCTTCTTTTGTATTTTTTCTTTCTTTCATAGTGAATCTTGCATGCTCTATAGAGGTAAACTTTGAACCGAACCATGTATTTGATTGTGTTCTTTTTATTTCTTCTTTCTTTCTGTTGTATTGACGTCATCACCCAGGTCAGCAATCTTGGATGGGAGATCCGTATTCCGCACTCATAAGAGATGCTTTCAAGAATAATATAATAGAAGGCTAGATTCCATAATAGTGTTGAGCAACACTGGGTGGACTATGAATGCACTCGTGTTCTTAAGAGAGTTAATACCCAGATACTCATAGAAGAATTTGATTTCCTTATTCTTAGACCTACTTTCCATTCTAGTTTCCTTTGAGCCCTATCATCTTTCATTCCACATTCATCCTTAGAAGTCTTTCTACATGAAAGACCAAGCTTCAAAAATTCAATTTGAAATAGTCCAATCTACCACCACCTATGGCACACCAAGACTTCTCTGGGATCTTTGCTATCATTGAGTTTTCTAATAAAAGGCCACCATTTGAGATGCTAATGGTCTCCTCGACCCTATATCTCCTTCGAAGTCTTCTCCCATAGCCCACCATCTTTTAATCATAGTGACCATCTATTTTTGATCACCAACTTCCAGTACTTTTCATTTCATCTTCTATATGCCCAATCTTAATCTCTTAGATTTGGGGTTTTCTTTTGAACATTAGCCCTACCAAGAAAGTAGTCAATGCGAATATTTCAATCAGAATGCTCCCAAATAAATTGTGCTTCAATTTTAGCAAAAATGCTAATTATACTTCACATATTTTATAATTCTGCTATCAAACTGACATGCCTCCATGATAGCAAACATAAGCTTCATTTTGTTATATGGATCCGTAATTTCTTTTTTTCTATTATTAGTTGGTGACAAAGTCAAGGCTAACCTCCGATTAGTCGTTGTCTTGACTGAAGATCAATCTATATCTCTTGGGCTCTTTGGGGCTATCTCTACAAATGCTTGAAGGACATAAACTAAGAAACTTGGTGTTGTAGGGTTTCACAATGGATCTTTCAAATTTAGCTCTATACTTATTTCCTAAAGGTTCGTCCTCCCAATAATTCTCGAAGCTCCTCTTTGTGGCTTCTTTTTGCCGAGCTGATGGGGCCAACTCTTTCTTTTGTCGAATACTTCAAGAGGTTTTATAAATATTCAGCTCATCATACCAACACTTTTCTTGATCTATCAATTCCTTCGAGTTTCAAAAGTCTCTTAGCTTCCTTTACCTTGAACTGACGTAGCTCCAAAAGAAGCCAAAGCAATAGATGATCAACGGAGACATTTCCTCCCCCCTAAAGACCTCCATATTGGCTATACTATTGAGCATTTAGGCAATAATAAGTGCAAGATTGAATAATATTGCCTAAACACTTTTGCCTGTGAATGTGGTCTAGCCTAATCAATTCATTCTTTGTCTCTCTTTTGTCTAAACAAATATTACTATGATTGGCTTTTGATCACTAGCCCTAAGGCAGTAGATCTCACCGACTAGTTCTATCATCAATCTTTCTCCAATTATACCTTTGTCCCCTTCACTTATCAGCCCACCATGTCAGAAGACTTCACGGATCGATAAGACAAATATATATCATGGATTTGGTCTCAGTCAGTAGTATCTATTTTGGCCTGGCTAGATGAGTACAAGTTTCAAGGTGAACTATCCTCCCTCTATCGCTAACCCTTTTGATGACTCTACTATCTCCCAGCATGCAAATGTAGCAGCCTTGGTCTTTTCTAAGGATAAAGATATGCACCAAGATCTTATAGATGAAATTAAGAAATATGAAATATTTTATAAGATTATGTTTGTCAAATCCTTGGTATATATTAACCAAGATCAAAGGAGAAAGATTGTGAAAGAGCTATGAGCCAAATTCTAGGCCAAATATGAGGCCTAAAGTAGATGGCTGTAGCGGTGCATTGATAGTTCAACCTACGGTGGATAATTCTATGTATGGTTGAAGGAATGACAATCTGACCATCCATAGATCAAATCTAGAATTGCTGAATTCATGGCACCCATAGGTTTTGCCACAAATTGTTTAGTCATCCTGAACAAGCTTTATGGTCTCGACATGCAATGGAAATAGTCTTTCCAGAGGGCAGTGTCTATAGCTTGCAATTACCAAGATAAGTCCCAAGTAATTTTCTTTGTTCATTTCTTCACTAACTTGACTCTTTTACTTAACCTTGTAGCTTCTCTTTTGGCACTGCCATTCAGCCTACCTAGTTTGACTTGAAGAAAACACCACCTTTTTTGTGTGTAGCATCTTCCAGATATCATCAAATCTGGGGCGAAATAAATTTTAAATTTTTATCCTACGCTATTTCAGATCTAATTTCTATTAGATCTAATTTTATTATCTAATATTTTAATTTTAAAATTAAATCTAAAAGTATGAGAAACATAGACATACCTCAAGGGTAATCTAATTACCCTGTAGATGATCGCAGCACTGCCTGAGATTCTGATGTAGCCATGCAAGCGTCTGGCCTCTACCAGTATCCACTCAGGTAGGATCTGGAACATCTTCTCCTCACAATTCTATGCTCCAAAAATCAGATCAATATCTGATTTGAAAGTACTTTAGAACTTCTTCTGAAGTTGGAGCAGCAGCCTGTCGAAGATGTCCTGCAGCCTTCTGTTCCAGGCATCACCACGCCTTGCACCTATGCCAGATGAACGTCCAACTTCTTGGACGTGAAGAGGGGAGAAAAGAGAGAAAGGAGAACATGGAGAAGAGGGGAGGGGGTGGTAGCCAATGGGTTTTTTGCACAAAACAAGTTCTGCCCCAAAACCCTAGGTGCAGCAGGGTTTATATAGACCCTATATGCTGCGCAGTGCCACATCATTCGATCTATCAAAAAATTCCAATAAATTCTGAAAAATTTTTGATTGATGCAGTGATTTCATCTGATCACATCAGATAAAAATTCCCATACCCTCTCCTATGTTGGTGCCAACAATGGATAGGCTCAAATAAGGTGGCGCCAAAGAGTCCAAGTTTATCAGGACTCTTTGGTTCTTATCCATTTGGGGCACCCACTTAAATCCAATTGGGCTCATGCCATAATCTGATTATGACACCCAATTTGATTAGGTTTAGGCATATGGACACTCCACAAAAATCCTCCAATAAGTCCTCTTCAGTTTAAGACCCATATGTCAACTTTTGACAGATGTCCTAAAATAAAATTGGCAGGTGCTAGAAATTAGTAGGTGTTGTCTTAAATTCATCTCATGAATTAAGACAAGCCTTTTCTGAGCTGGACAAGCTTCATTTAAACTAAGAAAAACCTTTTCAAGATTCTCTGGATGAGACAGATCACATTTGGCTCAGTAGAGATAGAAAAGATTACACGAGGAGAAAGTTAGGCTCAATCAAGTGCTAGCACGATTTCCTTGAACCTAATTGGATCTTATCCAAATCAATTAGGCTAGCCCAATTGATGACATCCAGACCCTAACCTTTGTTTGTGTGACCCAGTTAGGTTCAATTCTGTATGGTAATGAGACATGTCATGATCTCATCATCGACATCATCGAAACTCCTTTCAATGGACCAGAACTCTTTCGATTCAGACAATTAGAATGATCGATCATCAAAATCATTCTAATTGCTCCCAAAATCTACCAGTGACACCTAGCAGTATGTGGTGGCAACCCATCAGAACTGAAGATGAACCTCTCGGTGTACCTACCTGTGTGATTGAGTTCCTCTATCATGAATCCCGACTGAATTAGGGTTAAGGTGAACTCGTCAAACCCAACATCAGTCATATGAATCAATCGATCGATCCGAGTCCGATGTGAAACCCCAATAGAAAACTCTTTTTCATTATTTCACTCTGCCATAGCCATGGGCTTAAGGACTCGATCTTTCGATCACCATAGGACTACTCTTCTCATCTACCGAGGTTGATAGATCCCATCTTGATGCGATCTGGTTCCTACAATGAATATGCTACAGCCAACATACACTTCAGGATTTTGGATGGCTCGGAGATTGAGTTATGGTGTAGTCAAACTATAACACACTCAAGGTGAACCGACGATGCACCTCAGGTCAAAGAACTAGACACACAACTGTAGTATCGAGCTAGTCATCGACGAGAAGGTAGATTTCCTTATGACTGCTCGAGGTGGTCACGCTCAGTACTCTCGTTCTCAACGAATATCTGTACTCTTGCTCCAGTGTCTCTACACCGTAGACTCAAGACTCATCTATCCTAAAGAAGCGATCGTACACCAACCTTTCAGATCGATCACCATCCTCGTGATGATCCTATGGTCAGGAGCAGTTTATGAGTTAGTTATGTAAATTAATGCCTTAAATTTTCAACTCTTGAAAATATGAATTAACATTCTCACTAACTCAAAGGATGTATCACAGACACAATGTACACAATGTGATAGAAGAATAACCCTTTTATTTATTTATAGTTAAAATTATAATTTTGCCCTTAGATTTGTACAGGAATGTGTCAGCCGATCTGGCATCTAGGGCACACATCTAACAAACTCTCACTTGACCTAATGCCAATTGGCTACATATCTAAGTCCCATCTTCTCAAGGTGGGCTTCGATCTTTTGTTGGCCCAATGGCTTAGTCAGCGGGTCTGCCACATTGTCTGTGGAGTCGACTCTCTTGACCTCGACATAACCCCTTTCTAGGTAATCACGGATCAGATGGAATCGTCGCTCGATGTGCTTGGACTTCTGGTGAGACCTTGGCTCCTTAGCGAGGGCTATGGCACCATTATTGTCGCAGTAAAGAGGGATGGCATCCGATGACATCACTCCAAGCTCTGCGGCAAACTTCTTATACCAGAATGCCTCCTTCACAGCTTTCGATGCAGTGATGTACTCTGCTTCCATGGTGGAATCTACAATCACCGTTTGCTTGGAACTCTTCTAGCTAACTACACCATCATTATAAATAAACAGACTCCCAGATGTCGACTTTCGATCATCTATATCAGATGTAAAGTCTGAGTCTATATATTCCTAAATCTGGAGTTCTCCATTTCTAAAGACTAGAAACATATCCTTAGTCCTTCTCAAGTACTTAAAGATATATTTCACAGAAGTCCAGTGCTCTTCGCCTGGATTCGATTGATATCTACTTGTGACACTCACAGCATGGGCTATATCAGGTCGTGTACATAGCATGGCATACATGAGGCTCCCTATTGTCGAAGCATAAGGGATCTTGCTCATGCGTTCAATCTCCTCAGGTGTGCTAGGGCACATCTTCTTGGAGAGATGAATGCCATGTCTAAAAGGCAATAAACCTCTTTTGAAGTTTTCCATGCTAAACCTCTTTAGCACCTCCTCTATATACATCTTCTGTGAAAGTCCTAGCATCATATTTGGTCTATCTCTATAGACCTTAATACCCAGTATAAAGGATGCCTCTCCTAGATCTTTCATAGAGAACTCCTTAGACAACCATATTTTGACTGAGGTCAACATGGGAATGTCATTCCCAATTAGGAGGATGTCATCCACGTACAATATAAGGAAGACAATTGCGCTCCCACTGACCTTTTTGAACACACATGGTTCCTCCTCATTCTTGATGAAACCAAACATTTTGATCACATCATTGAAATGAGTATTCCAACTCCGAGATACTTGCTTAAGTCCATAAATGGACCTTTGCAGCTTGCAGACCTTGTGATCATCATCACTGGATGTGAATTCAAGTGGCTGTTCCATATAGATATCTTCCTCAAGATGTCCATTTAAGAATGCCATTTTCACATACATCTGCCATATTTCTATTGGGAAATGTGTCCCAAAAAACCAATCGTCAAGCTGTTGATGGTTGAGCAACCAAGTATTGTAATTGATTTGTTAATAAATAAAATATATTTGGCATCTTCATCGTAAGCTTTCATCTTCTGATGAACTCCGTTGTTATGATGAAGTCCTTAGGACTATTTAAGTTCGATAAAGAGAGGATTTATCGATTAGACCTTAAAACTGTTCACGACCAAATGATAGGCTGTTAATAAGGACAACAGCTTCTATCGAGCATAGGTCGCTGTAGGCCATATGGGTTGGTTGTCCTCTTAACCAAGGAGTGTGGAGATACTGGTATGACATACAGGTGAGATGTAAGGGTACATCATCATTGAACGTGACCAACTCCAGAGTATTCTGCTGTCGAGAATGTCTCTGATGGGATATAGGTATAAGTGTCCCTTAGACCTGAGATCGCCTTAGTGACTTGCAAGCAACTCACTATGCTTTGGTACTGGACTAACTGAATTTTTAATTCAGGAACGGAAGGCTTCTGGGCATAGTCAAGTACTTGCGAAGTCAGAGTGTGATCAAGATGGGATTGACCACTCCAAGAGTTGGAGAAGAATGAGTCACTGTATTTCAATTTAGCAAAACCTTGGCCAGGGTAATCCATCAGATGGATTTGATATTTTGAAATACAATGTGGACAACCTGATCAGAGTTGACAGTTGAGCTCTGGGGTGTCCTATGATCATTTTGGTCAAGGGGATGAATTATATGAAAATTATATCCGCATGGGTTCTAAGGATGTTGTTCTACACATTCGACCTATCCGGTCGTCGGGTACCATTGCTAGATGGTCACTTCGATTGGTATAGGAATTTATTCCTATACTATCGACTTAGGTTTGGACCTATGAGGTCACACACATTAGAGTTCATGATCCGATCAGATGGTTGATCAACGATTAAGAATCGTTCTAGGGTTAAATGATCAATACGATTGATATTTAACCCAGTGCAAGTGTTGCAGGAGGATCTATTAGCAATTCGATTGCTGATTGGCTTAATTTGATTAAGCCAATGGGTTGAGATTAAGTCTAATTAAATATGATTTAATTAGATTTGGTTTGGGATTGATTGGATCAAGTCCAATTGATTTATTGGATAAGCCAAGTGCAAGAAAAAACTAGTCCTAGTTCAACTAGAACTTGGGTCAATCTAATTTCTAATTTGATTAGAAAATTAAATCAGATTTAAATATAATTTAATCTGATTAAATTAGGCTCTTAATTGGTTAAGACTTATTTTAATTGGGTTGATCTAATTTTGATTTGATTTGGTTTGGGAAACCAAATTAAAACAAGTCATAAGACAGAATCCTAGTAAGACTAGGATTCCACCTTGCGCCACATAAGCCTTCTCCACGCCCTCTCTCTTATTCAACGCCAATCTCCACTTATTTTGTGTGACAAAAGCCCTCTCTCAAGTCTCTCCCACGTTCACAAAAGGTCTCCTCTCTTCTTTCTTACATGGAAGGTGGTTTGGATCAAATCTAAAAGGAATAAGTTTGGATTTCGAATTCTATGAGATAGAGTTTTAGAAATCCAAAATTCTTTCAATTTTGCACCAAATTTATCCAATTTTTTTTTGGAATTTTCATGGATTTTAGGGTATACATTGTGCACCCTTTTCTGGTGATCCATGCATGAAAATATGAAGGAGGTGCTCAAGAGTTGGGTGTCCCTTAACTTGCCATGTTTGGATAAACCTTGACTAGGTGTTTGACCTAGACAAGGACTCTATCATATCTCTCTATATAAGATGAGTTTCTTCATAAAATTTTAGAAAAAGTTAGAGATTTGAGAGACCTTTGATCCATCCAAAAATCAGAGAGAAATACCTTTGAGTAGTGGAGATATAAAAGATGTAAGTTTGGGTGTCTAGAGAGAAAAACATGAAGAAGAAGAGGGTCTTCTTCTAGGGTTTTTGTTTTCATATCTTTCCTCCCTCCATCTTGAGTTTCCTGAGAGCATCCTAGATCTGAAACTCCTCCTTCTACTTTCCATCTTTGGAAGAGTCCAAATCAAGAAGAAGGAGGCACCTGATCAACCATCAAAGAAGGATCAGTGCAGTACTAGCATACTGTGCTGATTTCCTGAAGCAGGACTTCTGATCGAGATTCGTGGGCTCGTGTGGATGACTCCTAGAGGCCGGACGCGTGTGTGGCTTGCAACATCATCCTCAAGCCCAGATCAACAAGGTTAGAACGTCTAACTTGCAAGGTAATAGATCTAATCTATTGTTTAATACATACATTAGATGTAGTATAGAAACATGTTGATATGATCAACATGTAGTTCATGCTATATTTATATATTTTAATTTCTGATTTAATGCTATGTAATAATCATGTAATAGAATCTTAGATCTAGAGATTTTTTGATTTTAAAAAATAAATTTTAATTTATTTTAGTCTTCCGCTGTATGATCTTGAAAAAGTTTCAAGATCTAACCCTGAAACCCTAGATCTGGTTCCTACAATTGGTATCAGAGCCTAGGTTCTTTATTACATGATTATTTATACATGCTTAGATTATTTTTTAGATTAGATCTAATTTATAATCTGATTATTAAATTTGAAATTAAAATTTTAGATCAATCACAAACTGCAAGGTTGTCCTGCTGTAAGGTTTACCCCTTACAGTGCAAAGGTTGTCCTAGTTTGTGTAGATCTATCTTTAATCATAAATTTGTTAGATATGATCTATATTAAATTTATAATTTATTAGATTTAAAAGATATTTAAATCTGAAATAAAATCTCTTTGTTAATAATTTTTGTGCAAAAAAATTATTTAAAGTTGAAATTGTTTCAATTACATGAACCTGTTTAGATTAGATCTAAAGTAGTTTCATGTTTATTTCACTTGCATCTTGATTATGAATCAAACATGCAATATGGTTGGTAGAATCATATTGTAAAATTATTTTACAAATATGAAAATTATTTTTTGAAAAGCCAAACCCAACCCTCAGTCCAAAACTTAATTAAGAATTAAGAAGTTATTTGAATAGGTTCTAGGATTGTGAATTGAAGAACCTAAGACACAAACCATAACACATTGGGTTAATGGGTTAGCGAGAATTAGGTCCATTAATTGGGTTAGACCTATGGTTAGATTGAAGATGGACTTAATTAGAGAATTGACTAAATCTAATCAATTGTTGTCTTAGATTAGGTCAAGGATTCTCTAGATCAATTACAATAGTTATAGTTGGTCAAGTCCATGTCTTTAACGAGAACCAAATGGACTTGATTCTTGGCTAACCGGTCTAGCACGAACTGTTAGGTTGATCTAATCGAAACTAATTAAACCAGTTGGTGTCTAAGGTAAACCAGATGGTGGTTTTTAATTGGGAGCCCGCTTACCTGACCATTTCTGATGGTGTCTAAGGCAAGCTTTGGCAGACCCTCCCACTGATCGAACTTACCTGGCCTCTTGGTGAAATTATGTTTTGATCAGATCACTTGACTATTCGAGCTGACCCATGTCAGCTAGGTAAATCAGTATGACTGATTTAGGTGCTCCTAGACCAGCCCTTTTAATGGTCTCCCTTAAGCTGACTTGGTGAAGCCAGTGGGAGGATCATGATAAGCTGGTTCATCTGACCTCATCCTCTATATTATTTAAATCTTCTAAAATTATTAGGTCCTTAAAATGATAAAGTTATGGAGATAACTGAGTCATAGCCTCCCATTAAGGTGTTTGATAATGAGTCCATTAACTCAATAATCATTGCAGACCCAAAGGCCTGGTGCTTGTTGACTAATGGAATTATCACTCATCATATGACGACTTGGAAGTGTCTCTCTAATGGTGGTTAGGTGAGCCAACCAAAGTTGGGCTTAACCATTCATTGCTTAGATACACCAAGTATGATCATGTTAATGGTAGGACCTAACCGGATCCTTACAGTGGAGGCCAAAGCCTACTGATTAGGTTTCTAGGGAAAATTAAAATTACTAGAAATTGTTTAGAGAAACAATTGATTATGAACCTACCCTTAGATATACATGGGTTGGCCAACCAAAGTTGGGCTTGTGTGCAGTCTAAGTGGATTTTAGTACCCGCTAAGGAATTAGGGTAATTCTTGAGTTGGAGGTAGAGGCTACCAATTCGAATAAAATAGTGGGAGAAACCTTTTGATTAAAGTCCAAATCTTTAGGTTTAATGAATCAATTACTAATTAGGTTATGGTTCTCTTTTGTGCAGATATGGCCACTTCCCTATTGCTCCGATCATTGTTGGACAATGATAAGTTGGTGGGACCCAATTTCAGTAGCTGGTATCGAAAGTTGAAGATAGTCCTGGAGCATGAACGGATCCTATATGTGATAATGGATCCTGCACCTGAGGAGCCAGCTATCAATGCACGTGGAACAGTCAAAGACACTTACCAGAAGTGGCTCAGTGACCGGACCATGATGCGCTGTATCATGCTGGCTGCTATGAGCGACGAGTTCAATCGCAGATTCGAGATGGCTTAGCCAAAGGACATGCTTCAAGTGTTGGAGGATGCCTTTGGCACACCCGATGACGTGGAGAGGCACAAGACTAGTTGTGCCATCTTCAATGCCAAAATGCGGGATGGTGCCTCTGTCACTGATCATGTATTGTACATGATCAAGCTGATGGAACGATTGAGCAAGCTCGGCTTTCCCTTGCATGAGCAGCTTGAGAAAGATGCAATACTGAACTCGCTATCCAAGTCTTATCTCCCATTCCTCACTCATTATAGAATGACAAAGCCTGAAGTAAACTACCATGGGTTACTGGGGTTGCTTCAGAACTTTGAGAAGGATCACCAACTCCTCAAGGAGTCGATGAACTTAGTGGGAGGTTCGTCTTCTGGTTCTCGACCTTTTAAGAAAGGGAAGAAGAACAAGAAGAAGAAAGTGAAGAAGGTGCAAGTTCAGGCTGGGACATCAGTGCAGAGTCAGACCAGAAAGATCAAGCCCGATAAGAGTCTATTCTACTGGCAAGCACCCTAGATTAGATAGTGTGTCAGATATCTACTTGTGGCACTGTAGGCTAGGTCATATAAACAAGAACAGAATAAACAGGTTGACTCAAGAGGAAATCCTCGAAGTTAGTGATTGTGAATCACTTCCAACCTGTGAGTCCTGTCTTTTTGGTAAAATGACCAAGTCACCTTTTACTGGAAAAGGTGAGAGAGCTACTGAGCTCTTGGGGCTAGTACATACTGATGTATGCGGGCCCATGAGCACCAGTACTAGAGGTTGATATTTCTACTTCATAACTTTCACGGATGACCTATCCCGATATGGATATGTCTATCTGATGAAACATAAGTCGATTCATTTGAAATGTTCAAACGATTCCGAAGTGAAGTAGAAAAATAAACTGGAAAGAGTATTAAAACTCTTCGATCTGATCGAGGAGGAGAATACCTTTCTAGTGAATTTCTCATATATCTAGGAGAGAATGGGATTCTCTCCCAATGGACTCCTCCATAAACACCATAGCATAATGGTGTGTCTGAAAGGAGGAATCAGACTCTGTTAGACATGGTCCGATCCATGATGGGTTTTGCTAGCTTGCCGATATACTTCTGAGGATATGCACTCGAATCGGCCTGTTATCTATTAAATAGGGTTCCAAGTAAGTCTGTAATTAAGACTCCATATGAGATATGGATAGGACGTAAGCAAGTACTTTCACACCTTAGGGTCTGGGGGTGCCCGACCTATGTCAAACGATTAGTCACAGACAAACTTGGACCTAGGTCTGACAAATACTCATTCATAGGGTACCCCAAAGAGACAAAAGGATATTTTTTCTACCATGCTGATGAACAAAAGGTGTTCGTCAGCCTTAAGGCAATCTTTTTAGAAAAGAAGTTCCTTGGTGAAGGAACCGTTGCCTCTAAGGTTGAACTTGATGAAGTTCAACAGGTAGAAGGACCGACACCAATAGCTGAACCTGAGTCGGATATGATTAGATCAGATTGAAGCCAATGTACCTGCACCATTAAGGCGATCCGGTAGAGTACCGCATCAGCCGGACAGATACTACGGTTTCTTGGTTCGGGACGGTGATCCCATCGAACTTGATGAGAATAATGAGGATCCGATCACCTATATGAATGCAATGTAGAGACCTGATTTCGAGAAATGGCTTGAAGCCATGAAATCCGAAATGGAGTCCATGAAGGTAACGATGTATGGACATTGGTTGACCCACCTGAAGGGGTTAAACCCATTGGGTGTAAATGGGTCTTCAAAAAGAAAAGGGGCGCAGACGGAAAGGTGGAGACCTATAAAGCCCGTCTGATCACAAAGGGGTATCGTCAACGTTATGGTATTGACTATGACGAGATGTTTTCCCCTGTGGCAATGCTCAAATCCATTCGGATAATGCTTGCAATAGCTGCCCATCTGAATTATGAGATCTGGCAGATTGATGTAAAGACAGCTTTCCTGAATGGAGAGCTGACTGAAGAGGTGTATATGATACAACCTGAGGGGTTTACATCCACAGATGAGTCCAAGGTGTGCAAGCTTCAGAGATCCATTTATGGACTGAAACAAGCTTCTCGGAGTTGGAACATGCATTTTGATAAGGTGATCAAAACGTATGGCTTCATTAAGAATAAAGAAAAGCCCTGCATCTATAAATGGGCAAATGGTCCAGTTGAGGTATTCCTTATCTTGTAAGTGGATGACATTCTCTTAATCGAGAATGACATCCCCGCACTACAGGGAATAAAAGTTTGGTTGTCATCACAGTTCTCCATGAAGGACTTGGGTGAAGCATCCTACATCCTAGGGATGAAGATCTATAGGGATAGATCTAAAAGGATGCTTGGGTTATCCCAGTCTATGTACATAGACACTGTGCTGAAGAGGTTCAGCATGGAGAATTCCAAGAAAGGCTATCTACCGATAGGCCAAGAAATTTCTCTCTCTAAGAAGGATTGTCCGACAACTCCTGAAGAGAGAGAGCGTATGAGTAGAGTCCCATATGCTTCAGCCGTGGGATCTATCATGTACGCCATGACATGTACAAGACCAGATGTGGCATACTCACTAGGAATAGTGAGTAGATACCAATCTGATCCTGGAGAAAATCACTGGAAAGTGGTTAAAGCCATCATTAAGTATTTGAGAAATACTAAAGACCAATGGTTGGTTTATGGCGAGTCAGATCTGAAACTTGTGAGGTTCACAGACTCTAGCTTCCAATCTGACCATGATGAAGGCAGGAGTGTGTCGGGTTATATCTTTACTCTGAATGGTGGAGCCATCTGCTGGAAGAGTTCCAAGCAGCATACTGTGGCAGACTCTGTTTGTGAAGCGGAGTATATCGCAGCATCAGATGCCGCGAATGAAGCTGTGTGGCTGAGAAAATCCATCACTGAGCTCGGAGTAGCACCCTCCCTCGATGGTCCAGTCCTGCTCTACTGCGATAGCACTGGTGCTATAGCTCAGGTGAAGGAACCCAAAGCACATCAGCAGACGAAGCACATCTTGCACCGCTTCCACCTGATCTGAGAGATCGTGGATCGAGGTGACATCGACCTTCAGAAGATCGACGGAAAGGAGAACCTGGCCGACCCCTTCACTAAAGCCCTGGCAATAAAGGAGTTCGACAACCACAAGTCGAAGATGGGTATTAGATACTGTGCCGAGTGGCTTTAGGACAAATGGGAGTTGTTGGGAAATGTGTCCCAAAAAGTCAATCATCAAGCTGTTGACGGTTGAGAAACCAAGTATTGTAATTGATTTGTTAATAAATAAAATATATTTGGCATCTTCATCGTAAGCTTTCATCTTCTAATGAACTCCGTTGTTATGATGAAGTCCTTAGGACTATTTAAGTTCGATAAAGAGAGGATTTATCGATTAGTCCTTAAAACTGTTCACGACCAAATGATAGGCTGTTAATAAGGACAACAGCTTCTATCGAGCATAGGTCGCTGTAGGCCATATGGGTTGGTTGTCCTCTTAACCAAGGAGTGTGGAGACACTGGTATGGCATACAGGTGAGATGTAAGGGTACATCATCATTGAACGTGACCAACTCCAGAGTATTCTGCTGTCGAGAATGTCTCTGATGGGATATAGGTATAAGTGTCCCTTAGACCTGAGATCGCCTCAGTGACTTGCAAGCAACTCACTGTGCTTTGGTACTGGACTAACTGAATTTTTAATTCAGGGATGGAAGGCTTCTGGGCATAGTCAAGTACTTGCAAAGTCAGAGTGTGATCGAGATGGGATTGACCACTCCAAGAGTTGGAGAAGAACGAGTCGCTGTATTTCAATTTAGCAAAACCTTGGTCAGGGTAATCCATCAGATGGATTTGATATTTTGAAATACAATGTGGACAACCTGATCAGAGTTGACAGTTGAGCTCTGGGGTGTCCTATGATCATTTTGGTCAAGGGGATGAATTATATGAAAACTATATCCACATGGGTTCTAAGGATGTTGTTCTACACATTCGACCTATCCGGTCGTCGGGTACCATTGCTAGATGGTCACTTCGATTGGTATAGAAATTTATTTCTGTACTACCGGCTTAGGTTCGGACCTATGAGGTCACACACATTAGAGTTCATGATCCGATCAGATGGTTGATCAACGATTAAGAATCGTTCTAGGGTTAAATGATCAATACGATTGACATTTAACCCAGTGCAGGTGTTGCAGGAGGATCTATTAGCAATTTGATTGCTGATTGGCTTAATTTGATTAAGCCAATGGGCTGAGATTAAGTCTAATTAAATATGATTTAATTAGATTTGGTTTGGGCTTGATTGGATCAAATTCAATTAGTTTATTGGATAAGCCAAGTGCAAGGAAAAACTAGTCCTAGTTCAACTAGGACTTAGGTCAATCTAATTTCTAATTTGATTAGAAAATTAAATCAGATTTAAATCTAATTTAATCTGATTAAATTAGATTCTTAATTAGGTTAAGACCTATTTTAATTGGGTTGATCTAATTTTGATTTGATTTGGTTTGGGAAACCAAATTAAAACAAGTCATAAGATAGAATCCTAGTAAGACTAGGATTCCACCTTGCGCCACATAAGCCTTCTCCATGCCCTCTCTCTTATTCAACGCCAATCTCTACTTATTTTGTGTGACAAAAGCCCTCTCCCAGATCTCTCCCACGTTCACAAAAGGTCTCCTCTCTTCTTTCTTACGTGGAAGGTGGTTTGGATCAAATCTAAAAGGAATAAGTTTGGATTTCGAATTCTATGAGATAGAGTATTAGAAATCCAAAACTCTTTCAATTTTGCATCGAATTTATCCAATTTTTTTTTAAATTTTCGTGGCTTTTAGGGTATATATTGTGCACCCTTTTCTAGTGATCCATGTATGAAAATATGAAGGAGGTGCTCAAAAGTTGGGCGTCCCTTAACTTGCCATGTTTGGATAAGCCTTGACTAGGTGTTTGACCTAGATAAGGACTTTATCATATCTCCCTATATAAGATGAGTTTCTTCATGAAATTTTAGAAGAAGTTATAGATTTGGGAGTCTTTGTACCATCCAAAAATTAGAGAGAAATACCTTTGGGTCGTGGAGATATAAAAGATGTAAGTTTGGGTGTCTAGAGAGAAAAACGTGAAGAAGAAGAGGGTCTTCTTCTAGGTTTTTGTTTTCATATCTTTCCTCCCTCCATCTTGAGTTTCCTGAGAGCGTCTCAGATCTGAAACTCCTCCTTCTACTTTCCATCTTTGGAAGAGTCCAAATCAAGAAGAAGGAGGCACCTGATCAACCATCAAAGAAGGATCAGTGCAGTACTAGCATACTGTGCTGATTTCCTGAAGCAGGACTTTTGATCGAGATTCGTGGGCTCGTGTGGACGACTCCTAGAGGCCGAACGCATGTGCGGCTTACAACATCATCCTCAAGCCTAGATCAACAAGGTTAGAACATCTAACTTGCAAGATAATAGATCTAATCTATTGTTTAATACATACATTAGATGTAATATAGAAACATGTTGATATGATCAACATGTAGTTCATGCTATATTTATATATTTTAATTTTTGATTTAATGCTATGTAATAATCATGTAATAGGATCTTAGATCTAGGGATTTTTTGATTTTAGAAAATAAATTTTGATTTATTTTAGTCTTCCGCTGTATGATCTTGAAAAAATTTCAAGATCTAACCCTGAAATCCTAGATAAGGTTCCTTCAATTTATAATCGAAATAGGCTGCAACAGCAAGCAATGTGCGGATGGATTTTAGCATGGCTACGGACGAGAAGGTATCCTGATAGTCAATGCCTTCGTGCTGACTATAACTTTTTGCTATGAGCCTAGCCTTGAATGTCTCCACATTCCCATCTGCACCTATCTTTCTCTTGAAGATCCATTTACACCCAATAGGTACAATACCTTTAGGTGGATCTACCAAGGTCCAGACTTGGTTTAAGTGCATTGAGTCAATTTCTAATCTCATTGCCTCTAACCATTTCTCGAAATCGATATCTGATATCACCTCATCATAGGTCTTGGGATCATCACCATGAACCCCATTTCCCATGAGGAACATTTCCTCTACATCCTCTTGTATGGTACCTAGGTACCTTTCAGGAGGATGGGAAACCCTAGTCGATCTATGAGGTGGAAGAGGTTGTGTTAGGACTGGTTCTAATTGATTGGGTTCCTCAGGTTCTTTAGCTCGTTGCTCTTGGGAGACATTCTCCTTGAGCTTAATTATTCTTCCGATGCCGCCATCTTGAATAAACTATTTTTCAAGAAAAATAGCATTTCGACTCACAATCACATTATGATCTTCCAGAATATAAAAATAGTATCCTAATGACTCTTTAGGATATCTTATACATCGAGCTTTAAAAGACCTGAACTCTAACTTGTCCGTCTACTGTCTCTTGACATGAGCCGGATAACCCCAAATTCTGAGATGATTCAGACTTAGCTTCTTACCATGCCATATCTCATACGGTGTGGTAGGAACAGTTTTAGAGGAAACCCTATTCAATACATAAATTGCTGTCATGAGACAATGTCCCCAAAGAAAATCAGGGAGGTCCATGAAGCTCATCATGGAATGGACCATATCTAATAGGGTCCGATTTCTCCGTTCTAAAATCCCGTTGAGTTGAGGCATTCTAGGTGGAGTCCATTGTGAGACTATGCCATTGTCCTTAAGATAGTCTAGGAATTTCCGACTAAGGTATTCACCTCCTCGATCTGATCGAAGTACCTTAATGGGCTTTCCTGTTTGCTTTTCTACCTCATGTCTGAATTCTTTGAACTTTTCAAAGGCTTCAGACTTGTGTTTTATTAGAAACACATACCCGTACCTAGATATATCATCGATAAAGGTAATGAAGTAGACAAAGTTGCCTCTAGCCGGTATATCAAATGGGCCGCACACATCCGTATGTACTAGGGCAAGTAGGTCTGTGGCCCTTTCCTCATATCCCACAAAAGGGAGCTTGGTCATTTTTCCTTGAAGGTATGATTCACAAACTGGATATGACTCGGAAGTCAACGGACTCAGTAGCCCAGATTTCTTCAATTTGTTAACCCTGTCTTCCGCTATATGACCTAGCCTTAGGTGCCACAGATACTTATCATTTAGATTATCTCTAGGCCTTTTAATTCCTATGGCATTCACATTTTACTCAATATTAAAAATAGATACATCAACATGTAACTGATAGAGATCATTAATAACAAAACCATTTATAACTTTATTATTTTCATAAAAAATATTATAATGGTCCTTATGAAAGCTAATCACATAGCCTTCTTGTGCTAAACATGAAATAGAAATCAAATTTCTGCTTGCTGCAGGTACATAATAACAGTCTTTTAAAATTAAATCTAATCCCAACAGTAATCGCAGAGGGTAGGTTCCCACGGCCACGACAGCAACTCTTGCTCCATTTTCGACACGTAGGATCATCTCCCCATCCCTCAGCCTCCTGCTCTCCTCAAGACCCTGCATAGAAGTGCACAAATGAGCACTAGAACCAAAGTCAAGTACCCAACTGGATGTAGAAGAAACCGTAAGGTTAGATTCGATAATGAGCATACCTCCAGAAGGACCATCCTTCTTGTTCTTCAGGGTGGCCAGGTACTGAGGACAGTTTCATTTCCTCTTCTTCCCATCCACCTTCTGCTTCTTTGCAGACTTCTTTTTCTTTCCAAAAGACTTTCTCTTGGAAGAAGTCTGCTCCATAGTAAGAACTGAGCCTTTTGAACCTTTCATTGAAAGCTCAGCTGTAACCAGCATATTCATTAACTCGACCAAGGTACATTGCATCTTATGCACATGAAAGTTCATGATGAACTGACCATATGCATCAGACAAAGACTGAAGGATCACATCAATCTAAAAATCTTTGTCTAAGATGATACCGAGCTTCTCAAGCTCCTCAAGATTCTTGATCATTGTCAAACAATGATCTTGGACTGACTGCCCATCACGCATCTTTGCCTTAATAAGTCTTTGACAGACTTGATACTTAGCCGCATGACTCTGTTCACCAAACAACTCTTGTAGGTGAGCCAACATTTGGCGGGTAGTCAAAATATTTTCATGTTGGCACTGCAAGTCATCAGACATTGCACCTAACATGTAGTATCTGGCTTTGTTATCATTATCCGTCCACTTTTCCAGAGACGCTCTCTGTTCAGCAGTCGGACATGCTTGCATGGCAGGTGGGTCCTGGTCCAAGACATGAGTCAATTTTTAGAACCCAGAACAATTCTGTAGTTCCTCAACCAATCCTTAAAATTTAGCCCAGTCAGTCTATGAGTGTCTAGAATTTTGGTCAGGGGGTTTGAGGCAGACATATTTTCTGTAGAGAGTCAAAAGTTTCTAGTTAGATTTTGTAATCAGACTCAACCAATTTGTTTAAAATTTTTATTTTTAAACAAATTAAGCTCCCACTATTTTTTTAGATCTCTACACTCCCTTGGTAGAGATATGAAAATCTCTATGATTAGTGATTTCTAGTGGGTGGTGCAGTCTCACCAACTGGCTCATCACCTCACTTAACAGTTATTGGTGATGGGTCAATCGATGAGTGGACAACTCTTGTCCAATGATTCTCTAATCATGGTGCACCCAAAACTTGATCTCTAATTCATGAAGCTCACCGTATTCGGGATATTGCTCCAATCCTTAGTTAAGCCAAACCCACCATTTGCACGAACTAGATTTCTGATTGGGTCCCTCACCGTATCCGAAATATTGAGCCCAACCCATCCTCTAATCCGTAGCATCCAATGCCTAATGGACATGGTTGCATCTTTTCGGTGCAACTGAGCCACTGTAACCAGCCGAGAACAATCAACCCCAGAAAGGGCCCGCACATCCACAATGGCGGAAGACCTAGACTTAATATTTTCTTAGGGAGATTTGATTTAGGTCTCTTTAAACTTGACTTAACATAGTCATAACAATTATGACTAACCTAGTGGTATGGGTTAGCTCGAATTGTTGGCCACCTCAAATTAGAATTAGATCGACACATATGGCTAGGTAAGTGAGACCGGTGGAAGGGATATGCCATTAACTCGACAAGAATGCATTCGAGTCGAGTAGCTCCCAATTAAAAACCAATCGATCGCAGCTGTCGAACTTACCTTAGACACCAAATTATCGAACCAGAACTAATTGGGTTAGCCTACAATCCAGACTCTAACCTCTGAGCCAAATTAGGTCTTAACTTGATTGAGTCACATCTAAATGTGATTCGACCTTGACCCAGACTTAATCCTATTAGGCTGGTCAATTATTAGCTTTCATGATCCCACCTAACCAACTCTTGATTCGGTTTGATCAACCGCTAGACCTAATTGAGCTACCCAAGTCCGAACCCAATTTTATGAAAATATCCTAGATCTAAAATTCTCAATTTTAGACCTAATTTAATTTCATAAACTTAATACATTAATTAAGTTTGGGTTCATAAACAAAGCATGTATAATAAATCCTAGGGTTTCAGGATCTAGGATTTTGCAGAAAAGTAAGTTTTGATTTCTGATTAAGGATGAACGCGTGGTACCCCTACACGTCATATGAATGCCCCATTGAATGGGAGGAGAGGGCCTTTAAATCCTACTTTGTTCTTATGATCGGACGGCCATGAGGAACACCTTAATCATAAATATAAATTAAACTACAAAACTAGTTAGATCTAAATTAACATATCACATATACAATTTAAGATCTAACTAATATATGCTTTGCATACATCTCATGTATCAAAAATTAATCTAATTAATATGCTTTTAGATCTGATACATCACATGTAATATCTAAAAAATAAGATTTAAATTGAACTATTCAAAATTAAATCTATTCTAGACAAACTACTAGATCAGTTCTACAACTAGTCTAGGCATGTAACAGATTAATTTTATGAGAAAATTAAAATTTTATTTTTTATTTTTTGATCTAATTATAACACTTATAACATCAAAAAAATAGAAATAAATTATATTTAATTCATATTTTAATCTCATTAAAATATAAAATTTAAGACTATTCATGGATTCAACTAATCTTAGTCTAGTCATGCATCTCATGCATGTTAGATCATCTTAGATTTAATTTTAAATATTTTAATTTTAAATCCTATCACATCTAATGTGATATCTAAAATTCTTTAATATCAGATAAATTAAAATTAAAATCAGATCTAAATTAGATCTGAAATAGAGCCAACAACCTGGCTCTGATACCACTTGAAGGAAAAACCGCTTTTTTCCTGTGTAGGATCTTCCAGATTTCATCAAATCTGGGGCAGAATAAATTTTAAATTTTTATCCTATACTATTTTAGATCTTATGTCTATTAGATTTAATTTTATTATCTAATATTTTAATTTTAAAATTAAATCTAAAAGTATTTGAAACATAGACATACCTCAAGATAATCTAATTACCCTGTAGATGATCGCAGCACTGCCTGAGGTTCTGATGTAGCCATGCAAGCGCCTGGTCTCTACCAGTATCCACTCAAGTAGGATCTAGAATGTCTTCTCCTCACAATTCTACACTCCAAAAATCAGATCAATATCTGATTTGAAAGTACTTCAGAACTCCTAAAGTTGGAGCAGCAACCTGTCGAAGATGTCCTGCAGCCTTCTGTTCCAGGCGTCACCACGCCTTGCACCTATGCCAGATGAACGTCCAACTTCTTGAACGTGAAGAGGGGAGAAAGGAGAGAAAGGAGGATGTGGAGAAGAGGGGAGTGTGTGGCAACCAATGGGTTTTTTGCACAAAACAAGTTCTGCCTCGAAACCCTAGGTGCAACAGGGTTTATATAGACCCTGTATGCTGCGCAGTGCCACATCATTCGACCAATCAAAAAATTCCAATAAATTTTGAAAAAATTTTAATTGGTGGAGTGATATCATCTGATCACATCAGATAAGAATCCCCATGCTCTCTCCTATGTTGGTGCCAACAATGGATAGGCTCAAATAAGGTGGCGCCAAAGAGTCCAAGTTTATCAGGACTCTTTGGTTCTTATCCATTTGGGGTGCCCACTTAAATCCAATTGGGCTCATGCCATAATCTGATTATGGCACCTAATTTGATTAGGTTTAGGCATGTGGACACTCCATAAAAATTCTCCAATAAGTCCTCTTCAGTTTAAGACCCATATGTCAACTTTTGATAGATGTCCTAAAATGAAATTGGCAGGTGCTAGAAATTAGCAGGTGTTATCTTAAATTCATCTCATGAATTAAGACAAGCCTTTTCTAAGCTTGACAAGCTTCATTTAAACTGAGAAAAATCTTTTCAAGGTTCTCTGGATGAGCCAGATCATATTTGGCTCAGTAGAGATAGAAAAGATTACACGAGGAGATAGTTAGGCTCAATCGAGTGCTAGCACGATTTTCTTGAACCTAATTGGATCTTATCCAAATCAATTGGGCTAGCCCAATTGATGACATCTAGACCCTAACCCTTATTTGTGTGATCCAGTTAGGTTCAATTCTGTATGGTAATGAGACATGTCGTGATCTCATCATCGACATCATCGAAACTCCTTTCGATGGACCAGAACTCTTCCGATTCAGACAATTAGAATGATCGATCATCAAAATTATTCTAATTGCTTTCAAAATCCACCAGTGACACCTAGCAGTATATGGTGGCAACCCATCAGAACTGAAGATGAACTTCTCGGTGCAGCTACCTGTGTGATTGAGTTCCTCTATCATAAGTCCCGACTGAATTAGGGTTAAGGTGAACTCGTCAAATCCAACATCAGTCATATGAATCAATCGATCGATCCGAGTCCGATGTGAAACCTCAATGGAAAACTCTTTTCCATTATTTCACTCTACCATGGCCATGGGCTTAGGGACTCGATCTTTCGATCACCATAGGACTACTCCTCTCATCTACCGAGGTTGATAGATCCCATCTTGATGCGATCTGGTTCCTACAATGAATATGCTACAGCCAACATACACCTCAGGGTTCTGGATGGCTAGGAGATCGAGTTATGGTGTAGTCAAACTATAACATACTCAAGGTGAACCGACGATGCACCTCAAGTCAAAGAACTAGACACACAACTGCAGCATTGAGCTAGTCATCGACGAGAAGGTAGATTTTCTTATGACTGCTCGAGGTGGTCACGCTCAGTACTCTCATTCTCAATGAATATCTGTACTCTCGCTTCAGTGTCTCCACACCATAGACTCAAGACTCATCTATCCTAAGAAAGCGATCGTACACCAACCTTCCGGATCGATCACCATCCTCGTGATGATCCTATGGTCAGGAGCAGTTTATGAGTTAGTTATATAAATTCATGCCTTAAATTTTCAACTCTTAAAAATATGAATTAATATTTTCACTAACTCAAAGGATGTATCACAGACACAATGTACACAATGTGATAGAAGAATAACCTTTTTATTTATTTATAGTCAAAATTATAATTTTGCCTTTAGATTTGTACAGGAATGTGTCAGCCAATCTGGCATCTAGGGCACACATCTAACAGTTTGAGGTTGAACTTTCAACCTCACAACCTGAGCCCTTCGCCCTTGATCTTGAAGCGAGAAAAGATGGTGGCAAATAAGCCTAAGCCTTTTGCTAAGAAGCTAAAGTCTTCCAATCCATTGGTCCTAAGCAAAGACACATAGGTGGGCCAAGTGGCAAGGTACCTTTTCATCTCCTGGTGATTTAGAAAAATGAAGAGCCAAGAGGAGAACCTACTGGTGATGCCTCCATCACCGACAATCAAGCTAGCATTATTAGCTCCATCCATATCAAGTCTCCTCTACAAGATGAAGAAGATGATGGGAAAGCTTTGTGATGCTCTAGTCGAACTTTAGGGAGAATCATCACAAGCTTCGAAGGATTTTCTTGATCAATATCCCTGTGATCTTGCCAATCTGCTTGATTGACCTTTGCAAGAACCAGAACTTGCCATCCAATTAGTCAACCAGCACATATTAAGTCTTTCCAAAATGTAACTCGACTAGATTTAGAATCAACCTACCCTAGACTAGGTACGAAGGCCGATATATGGAAAGTCAACCTAGCAAAACCCCCATAATTGGTCACTTGCACTAATCAAATCCCAAAGTTCCCTTTCATAGCATTTTGTCTGAGCTTTTCATTCACTACTAAAAAGCAAAGGATATGACTACTTCCACTTGTTGCTCATTATCGATCTAATGAAACACTTTCTTCTTGCAAGCTAATAGTAGTCATAGTCACTCAATTTTAAATTCGTTGGCCTAGAAAAAAGCTAGACCAACCACGCACACCATCGCATCTTCGAACCATATCTTGTTGTTGCCTAGATATGTCAACTTAAGAGGGTGAATTGAGTTTCTTAAAATTTAAATAATTTAAACAAGTATATACACCAATTTTTGTCTTATTATATGAAAGAGATGTGAATATAATATAAAACAATAGAGTTAAACTAACAGATGCCAAGCAAAAGAGTAAATTAAAGTACAATCATAAATATAATAATTTTATAGTGGTTCAACACCAAATCCAATATCTATATCCACTCCTCAATACCTACGCTTGAAAATTGCACTATAAACTACTAGATTACAGTCTAATTATTTTTTTGAGCTCACAATCAAACATAGTTAGTTTTGTACAATCTTACCAACCCAAATCTTTCAAATCAATTGTTTTACATAAGCTTACAATCAACACAGTTGGTTTTGTACATGATCATCAATAATCTTTTCAACTAAGTTGTCTCAAAATTTAGTCAATACAACATCCAACTATAGACTTGGATATATCTATCCCATAAGTTTATATCCAAAAAAATTTACTAAGAAAGTAAAATAAGCAATAGAGTACAGAAGAAGTGAACCAAAGCTCAAAAAATAAAAATAACTTAATGAAGTGTCGTAAACTTGTTGATGGATGCTCTTTGAGGCTTCGACTTCTCTTCAATGAATGAGAGGAGTTTCTATGATTACTATAGATATTCTCTTGGAGGATCAGTCAACTTAAGTTCTTAAATCCTCTATATTTGTCTTTCAAAAGATATTCAATCCACTCAACTAGAAACTTAGATTTTCTCCTTTTTTTTCCCTCTTGGCTTGCTTCCTAATTGAATATCTAGCCTTAAATATCTTTAAACTTGGTTGGTACAAGTGTACTACCCATTAGAGAAACCAAACTACCCATTGGGAATGAGATTTACTTATTGAAAACTATCAAAAAAATAAGCTATTAGATTGTTAGTCATAAAGGGTTCAAATTTAGTTCTTTAAGGATTGACTCTTTATTGTTAGGAGTCAACTCACCATCTCTTGGGGTTGACCCTTGAAGCACTCTGATTTTTGCTGCACTCTATCTTGCACCTGCGGCCACTTTGGGGTTGAGTCTACTGATTATGGGGTTGACTCCTATCTAGTAGGAGTCGACTCTTAAAGCCCTTAGATCAGCTCTCAAATGTGCTATTTTTTCATGCTTTGTTTTTCCTCCTTGAGACCATTCTCAGGTCAACTTGCTTGGAAATGAGATTGTTTCATCCTTATCTGGGGTTGATTTATACTGCATCAGAGTTAACTCTTCAAATAGTCATTTCTACATACTCTCTATCTTGGGCCCAAGACTATTTTGGATTGACTTCTGAAAATCTAGAGTTGACTCATATAGTGTGCAAGTCTTGTAGTAATCTAGGACCTCACCTAAAAAAGTTAGTCATAAGATTTTATTTGGATTTCTTGACCCTCTATAAGTATCCAAGATGTTTTTAGTGAATAGCTGATGTAAGACTAAATACTACACATCCATACGAATCTTCACATACTCCCTCCATTTAAGCCTTAGCATCCTTGCTAGATTAAGAGTCTAAATCTCTGCATCTATTCACAAACACCATGATCCCCATAGTATGTCCTAATCAACTCATGCTACAATATCTTAGAGACATCCAATAAAATTGGAATGATACAGAGAAGATTAGCTTGGTCCCTGCATAAGGATGACACACAGAAATTAAGAAATGATATCAGAGATGATCCAGTCTATAGCATATGTAGACTAAGGGAGGCTATAGTTGTTAGATGTGTGCCCT
This sequence comes from Elaeis guineensis, assembly GCF_000442705.2. NCBI lineage: Eukaryota > Viridiplantae > Streptophyta > Magnoliopsida > Arecales > Arecaceae > Elaeis > Elaeis guineensis. Next base: position 79,283,856 of record NC_026000.2, read on the forward strand.
AGATGCCAGATTGGCTGACACATTCCTGTACAAATCTAAGGACAAATTTATAATTTTGACTATAAATCAATAAATAGATTATTCTTCTATCACATTGTGCCTATGATACATCCTTTGAGTTAGTAGGAATGTCAATTCATATTTTTAAGAGTTAAAAATTTAAGGCATAAATTTACATAACTAACTCATAAACAGTTCCTGACCATAGGATCATCACGAGGATGGTGATCAATCCAGAAAGTTAGTGTACGATCGCTTCCTTAGGATAGATGTGTCTTGAGTCTATGGTGTGGAGACACCGAAGTGAGAGTACAGGTATTCATTGAGAACGAGAGTACTGAGCGTGACCACCTCAGCAGTCATAAGGAAGTCTACCTTCTCGTCGATGACTAGCTCGATGCTGCAGTTGTGTGTCTAGTTCTTTGACCTGAGATGCATCGACAGTTCACCTTGAGTGTGTTATAGTTTGACTACATCATAACTCGATCTCCTAGCCATTCAAAATCCTGAGGTATATGTTGGCTGCAGCATATTCATTGTAGGAACCAGATCGCACCAAGATGGAATCTATCAACCTCAGTAGATGAGAGGAGTAGTCCTATGATGATCGAAAGATTGAGTCTTTAAGCCCATGGCCATAGCAGAGTAAAATAATGGAAAAAGAGTTTTCCATTGAGGTTTCACATCAGATTCGAATTGATCGATTGATTCATATGACTGATGTTGGATTTGATGAGTTCACCTTAACCCTAATTCAGTCGGGACTCATGATAGAGGAACTCAATCACACAGGTAGCTGTACCGAGAGGTTCGTCTTCAATTTTGATGGGTTGCCACTGTTGGGAATAGTGTCCCAAAGCCAATCGTCAGCCTGTTGACGGTTGTGCTCCTTTTGTATTAGTACATGAATTATAAATAAATAAAAGTTATTTTGGTATTTTTTCATCACAAATGTTTCATCTTCTAATGAACTTCTACGTTGTGGTGAAGTCCTTAGGACTATTTAGACTCGACAAAGGAGGATTTGTCGTTTAGTCCTTAAATATGTTCGCGACCAAATGATACATTGTTACCAAGGACGACAATATTTATCGAGCATAGGTCGTTGTGTGCCATATGGGTTGGTTGTCCTCATAACCAAAGAGTGTGGAGACACTGGTATGGCATACAGGTGAGATGTAATGGTACATCTGCACTGAACGTGATCAACTTCGGAGCTATTTCTGCTGTCAAGATTTGCTCCGATGGGATATGGGTATAAATGTCCCTCCGACCTGAGACCGCCACGGTGACTTGCAAGCAACTCACTGCACTTAGGCACTGGACTACCTGAATTTCTAATTCAGTGACGGAAGGTTGCTGGGTGTAGTCAAGTACTTGACTTGTCGGTGCGTGTGTCAAGATGGGATTGACCACTCCAATTTAGGAGCTGTGTACAGTCGTATTTCAATTTAGCAAAATCTTGGCCAGGGTAGTCCTAGTGAGGAGTCACAGGACTAATTGAGTTGAGCACGATTCGGATGATATGATCAGGGTTGACAGTTTAACTCTGAGTCATCCTAAACACAGGGTTCAAAAGGGATGAATTATACGGTAACCATATTCACGTAGGTTCTGAATGTTGCGATTACGATTATTCGACCTATCCGGTCGTCGAGTACCATTGCTAGATGGTCACTTCGATTAGTACAGAAATTGGTTCCTCTGCTACCGGCTTAGGTTCGAACCTGCGGGGTCACACACATTAGAGGTTCCTTTCTGATCTGATGGCTGATTATGAGTCTTATCTATCTGGAACTCTATGATTGAGAATTAGGATTCTCTAATCATGAGTTCCAACATTTTGGGTACCGAGGTCAAAATTTTGAATTTCGAATTTTGAATTTGAAATTTGAACTCTTTGATCAGGGTTTCATATCGATGGTCTCTGATGCCTGATTGCCCATCGAATTTGGACTCAATATTTATGAGAGGTTTAATTAGTAATTTAATCACTAATTAACTCAATTTGATTGAGTAATTATTTTTGGATCAAGTCCAATTGAATTGGATTCAGTTTGGATTGACCCGATTAGGTTAAATATTGACCTAATCGCTAAGGTGGTTTAGTCCCTGATTTGATCAGGGGTTAGGTTTAGTTAATTCCTGATTTGATTAGGATTTTATTAAGCCTAATTAAGCCTAATTATGTTGGATTTAATTTGGTCTAATTGTGCTCAACCTATTTTAAACTAGGTTGGCTCAATTTGAATCAAACCACCTTGTTTTAAATTCCCTGCGTCACCCAACTTCCTTGCACCCATTTGAATTCACGAGAAGAAACTTCTCGTGAAATTTTTCTCATGTAAAACCCTTCCCCACATCCTCATTTGTGCACCATATGGATGGATAAATTAATTAGTTAGCCATTCAAATTCAAAGCATGTTTGAATTTGAATGGATAACTTATCACTTGCCCTTTCATCCTTATCCATTTTGTGCGCCACATTACTTACACGAGAAAAGGTTTCTCGTGAAACTTTTCCACACACAAAGAGCCACACCCCTTCTCTTCTCACGCCCAAAAGGATAGGGATAAGTTGATTTTCATTTGAATTCAAATTTGATTTGAATTCAAATGTGTAACCTCTTGTCTTTATCCTCTCACGCGGATAAGACACGTTCGACATTGTTTTAAAAAGAGGAGAAAGGTGGGACATGCGTAGAAAAATTAGGAGAGAAACTTTGGGACATGAGGAAGGCTTCTGCAAAAGGTGAAGGTCCAAAACCTTCCGAGAGAAAAAGAAAGAAAAGAGAGAAAATTGGGCGCAGGGTTTTTGGTGTGTACCCTAGGGTTTCTACCTAGGGTTCGGGAAGTGAGATTGGTGTGCCACGAGTGTCGTGAGTCCACCAAATTTTAGAGAGAGATCCATCAGCCTCTCAAGAAATTGTGTAGATGATTTGGAGCATCCGAGAAGTTGGCACACATCGATCGAAGGAGTTCGATCAACATCTGCCATCAAAAGGGTGAAATCATGAACTAGCATTCGTGAGGAGCTGATCAGATGGGAGCTTCGTGTGGACGATCCGCAGAGGCCAGACAGTTGGGTGGCTGCGATGTGACGATCAGAGCCCTCCGACGGTGATCAGATTGCGGTGATCGACTACCCGCAAAAGGTGATGTGTTCTGAACACAGTACTGTAAAATGTTTACTGATTCAAATTTGAATTTCAAATTTAAATGCATGCTGTTGTATCATATTTAGATCCTAGTGTAGGGTTAATTAGTATTAATTAATGAGATTAATTAATAATTCCGCTGTAAAATAGTAATTTTGAAAAAGTTTTAAAATTACCATTTTGCCCCTGCACTAAATTTTTGCTTCAGCCACCACATACTGCTAGGTGTCACTGGTGGATTTTGGGAGCAATTAGAATGATCTTGATGATCGATCATTCTAATTGTCTGAATCAGAAGAGTTTTGGTCCATCGAAAGGAGTTTCGATGATGTTGATGATGAGATCACGACATATCTCATTACCATACGAAATTGAACCTAACTGGGTCACACAAATAAGGGTTAGGGTCTGGATGTCATCAATTGGGCTAGCCTAATTGATTTGGATTGGATCCAATTAGGTTCAAGAAAATTATGCTAGCACACGATTGAGCCTAACTTTCTCCTCATGTAATCTTTTCTATCTTGACTGAGCCAAATGTGATTTGACTCACCCAGAGAATCTTGAGAAGGTTTCTCTCAGTCTAAATGAAGCTTGTTCAGCTCAAAAAAATCTTATCTTAATTCATGAGATGAATTTAAGACAACACCTGCTAAATTCTAACACCTGCCATTTTCATTTTAGGACATCTGTCAAATATTGACATATGGATCTTAAATTGAAGAGAGCTCATTGGAAGATTTTTGTGGGGTGTCCACATGCCAAATCCACATTGAATTGGATGCCATAATCAGATTATGGCATGAGCCCAATTGGATTAAAGTGGGCGCCCCAAGTGGATAAGGATGGAAGAGTCTTGATCAACATGGACTCTTGGGCGCCATCTCCCTTGTGCTTATCCATTGTTGGTGCCAACATAGGAGAGAGGATGGGGGTTCTTATTTGATTTTATCAGATGATATTACTCCACCAATTAAATTTTTTTTGGATTAAATAAATTTTTTTGATTGGTTGAATGATGTGGCACTGCACAGCATACAGGGTCTATAAAAACCCTATCTGTGCCTAAGGTTTTAAGTTTTTGTGAAAAACCATCAAAGCTGCTGCCCCCTTCCTCTTCTCCATGTCCCATCTAAAGTTCTCCCTCCCCTCTTCACGTCCAAGGTGTTGGACATTCATCTGGCAAAGGTCCAAGGCATGGTGACACCTTGAACAGGAAGACTGCAGGACTTCTTCGACAGGCCGCTGCTCCAACTTCAGAAGGAGTTCTGAAGTACTTTCAAATCAGATATTGATCTGATTTTTAGAGCATATAATCATTAGGAGAAGATATTCTAGATCCTACCTGAGTAGATACTGGTAGAGGCTAGGTGATTGCGTGGCTAAATCAGAACTTTAGGATTGCTGTGATCATCTACAGGGTAATGAGATTACCCTTGAGGTATTACTTGTCTATACTTCTCATACTTTTAGATTTAATTTTAAATTTTTAAATATTAGATAATAAGATCAGATATAGAGACTTAGATTTGAAATAAATATAGGATAAAATTTTTAAAAAATTATTCCACCCTAGATTTGATGAAATCTGGAAGATCCTACAAAGAAAAATGGTAGTTTTTCCTTCAACTGGTATCAGAGCTAGGTTGATGGCTCAGTTTCAGATCTAATTTAGATCTGATTTTAATTTTAATTTATCTGATATTAAAAAATTTTAGATATCACATCAAATATGATAGAATCTAAAATCAAAATATTTAAAATTAAATCTAAGAAGATCTAACATGCATGAGATGCATGACTAGACTAGGATTAGTTGAATCCATGAACAGTCTTAAGTTTTATATTTTAATGAGATTAAAATTTGAATTAAATTTAATTTATTATTTATTTTTTTAATATTATAAGTGTTATAATCAGATCAAAAAATAAAAAAATAAAATTTTAATTTTTTCATAAAATTGATCTGTTGCATGCCTAGACTAGCTGTAGAATTGTTCCAGTAACTTGTCTAGAATAGATTTAATTTTGAATAGTTTAATTTAAATCTTATTTTTTAGATATTACATGTGATGTACCAGATCTGAAAGTATGTTAATTAGATCAATTTTTGATTCATGAGATGTATGCAAAGCATGTATTAGTTAGATCTTAAATTATATATGTGACATGTAAATTTAGATCTAACTAGTGTTGCAGTGAAATTTATATTTCTGATTAAGGTGTTCCTTATGGCTATCCAGTCATAAGAATAAAGTAGGATTTAAAGGCCATCTTCTCTCATTCAATGGGGTGTTCTTATAACGTGTAGGGGTACTACGCGTTCATCCTTAATCAAAAATTAAAACTTACTTTTCTGCAAAATCTTAGATCCTGAAACCTTAGGATTTATTTTACATATTTTATTTATGAACCCAAACTTAATTAATCAATTAAGCTTATGAAATTAAGTTAGGTCTAAAATTGAGAATTTCAGATCTAAGATATTTTCATAAAATTGGGTTCAGGCTTGGGTAGCTCAATTAGGTCTAGCAGTTGATCAAATCGAATCAAAAGTTGGTTAGGTGGGATCATGAAAGCTAATAATTGACCAACCTAATAGGATTAAGTCTAGATCAAGATCGAATCACATTTAGATGTGACTCGATCAAGTTAAGACCTAATTTGGCTTAGAGGTTAGAGCCTAGATTATAGGCTAACCCAATTAGTTCTGGTTCAACAATTTGGTGTCTAAGATAAGTTGGACAGATGTGACCGACTGATTTTTAATTAGGAGCTACTCGACTCGAATGCATTCTTGTCAAGTTAATGGCATATCCCTTCCACCGGTCTCACTTATCTGGCCATGTGTGTCGATCCAATTCTAATTAGAGGTGGCTAACAATTTGAACTAACCCATGCCACTAGGTTAGTCATAATTATTATGACTATGTCAAGTCAAGTTTAAAGAGACCTAAATCAAATCTTCCTAAGAAATATTAAGTCTAGGTCTTCCACCATTGTGGATATGCGGGCCCTTCCTGGGGTTGATTGTTCTCGGCTGAATATAGTGGCTCAGTTGCACTAGAAAGATGCAACCATGTCCATTAGGCATTGGATGCTATGAATTAGAGGATGGGTTGGGCTCAATATTTCGGATATGGTGAGGGACCCAATCAGGAATCAAGTTTGTGCAAATGGTGGGTTTGACTTAACTAAGGATTGGAGCAATATTCTGGGCACGGTGAGCTTCATGAATTAGAGATCAAGTTTTGGGTGCACCATGATTAGAGAATCATTGGATAAGAGTTGTCCACTCATCGGTTGACCCATCATCAATAACTATTAGGTGAGGTGATGAGCCAATCGGTGAGACCGCACCACCCACTAGAAATCGCTAATCACAGAGATTTTCACATCTCTACTAAGGGAGTATAGGGATCTGAGAAAATAGTGAGAGCCTAATTTATTTAAAAATAAAACTCTTAAACAAATTGGTTAAGTCTGACTACAAAATTTAACTAGAAACTTTTGACTCTCTATAGGAAACATGTCTGCATCCAACCCCCTGACCAAAATACTAGACACCCATAAATTGACTGGACCCAATTTCAAGAACTGGTTAAGGAACTACAGAATTGTTCTGGGCTTCAAAAAATTAACTCATATCTTAGACCAGGACCCACCTACCATGCCAGCATGTTCGACTGCTGAACATAGAGCATCTCTGGGAAAGTGGATGGATGAAGATAACAAAGTCAGGTACTACATGTTGGTTGCAATGTTTGATGACTTGCAGCACCAGCATGAGAATATTATAACTACCGCCAAATGTTGGCTCACCTACAAGAGTTGTTTGGTGAACAAAGTCGCACAGCCAAGTATCAAGTCTGTCAAAGATTTTTTAAGGCTAAATGTGTGATGGGCAGTCAGTCCAAGATCATTGTTTGACAATGATTAAGGATCTTGAGGAGCTTGAGAAGCTCGATATCATCTTAGACAAAGATTTTAGATTGATGTGATCCTTCAGTCCTTGTCCGATGTATATGGTCAGTTCATTATGAACTTTCATATGCATAAGATGTAGTGTAACTTGGCCGAGTTAATGAACATGCTGGTTGTTGGTGCAAAAATCTGCTTACGCCGGAGAAGCTGGAGTCGCGGTCGCCGCTGGGACCTGCAAAAGAAGTCTAAACCGGAGGTGGGGTTGCTCTGGCAAGATCCTCCGATGCTCAAGTCAGTTCTCTGCCTCAACAAGAATGGAGTGCTCGAACGAAAATTTTAGTAGAGTTTCTAGGTAAAAACGAGAGCTTATGGAATAACGTATCTGGGGTTCTCCTTTTATAGACGGAGGGGGCAACAAATTGATAGCGACGCCTGTAACCGTCTGGTAGTGGGCCGCCCAGAGTCAGGAGAAATTTATTGCGGAGGGTAGTGGAGTGGGATCGTGGCTATCGCCATGGCTCGCCATGTGGAATCAGTTACGGGGAGCGGAGCGACATCCGCCATCGTGACTCATCAGGGAGCGGTGGAATCGCACAGGATCTGCCACGGGGAGTGGAGCAGAATCATGGCTGTTACTACAGCCTGTCAGGGGGTAATGGGGCTACGTAGGGTACGCCGCAGGGAGTGGAGCAGTGTTGTCTGTTACTGTGGCCTGCCAGGGGGTCCAGACTTGTCGGTCGAAGTTCAATAGGAGTCGGTAGCGAGGTTCGGTACCCATAGGAGTTTGGGCGAGGTCTTCCCATAGTCGGAGTAGAAGATGGAGTTTGGCTGCCGTTGGACCTCGTAGGAGTTTGGGCGAGGTCTTCCCGCAGTCGGAGTAGAAGACGGAGTTTGGCTGCCGTTGGAGTTGAGGACGGAGCCCGGCTCCCGTAGGAGTCCGGGTGGAGTCTTCCTGCAATTAAAGTCAAAGGCGAAGTCCGGCTCCCGTAGGAGTCCGGACAAGGCTTACCAGCAGTTGAAGTTGAGGACGGAGCCCGGCTCCCGTAGGGGTCCAGGCGAAGTCTACTTACGGTTGAAGTCGCGGGCGGAGTCCGGCTCCCGTAGGAGTCCGAACGAACTCTGTCCGCAGCCGTTGGAGTCACGGGCGGAGTCCGGCTCCCGTAGGAGTCCGAACGAACTCTGTCCGCAGCCGTTGGAGTCGAGGATGAGGCCCGGCTCCCTTAGGAGTCTGGGTGGAGTCTCCCTGCAATTAAAGTCAAAGGCGAAGTCCGGCTCCCGTAGGAGTCCGGACAAGGCTTACCAGCAGTTGAAGTTGAGGATGGAGCCCGGCTCCCGTAGGAGTCCGGGTGAAGTCTACTTGCGGTTGAAGTCACGGGTGGAGTCCAGCTCCCGAAGGAGTCCGGACGAAGTCTGTTCGCAGCCGTTGGACTCGAGGATGAGGCTCGGCTCCCTTAAGAGTCTGGGTGGGGTCTTCTTGCAATTAAAGTCAAAGGCGAAGTCCGGCTCCCATAGGAGTCCGGACAAGGCTTACCAGCAGTTGAGGTTGGGGATGGAGCCTGGCTCCCGTAGGAGTCCGGGCGAAGTCTACTTGTGGTTGAAGTCGCGGGAGACGTTCGGCTCCCGTAGGAGTCCGGACGAAGTCTGTCCGCAGCCATTGGAGTCGAGGACGAGGCCCGGCTCCCTTAGGAGTCTGGGTGGAGTCTCCCTACAATTGAAGTCAAAGGCGAAGTCTTGCTCCCGTAGGAGTCCGGACAAGGCTTACCAGCAGTTGAAGTTGAGGACGGAGCCCGGCTCCCGTAGGAGTCCGGGCGAAGTCTACTTGCGGTTGAAGTCGCGGGTGGAGTCCGGCTCCCGTAGGAGTCCGGACGAAGTCTGTCCGCAGCCGTTGGAGTCGAGGACGAGGCCCAGCTCCCTTAAGAGTCTGGGTGGGGTCTTCCTGCAATTAAAGTCAAAGGCGAAGTCCGGCACCCGTAGGAGTCTGGACAAGGCTTACTAGCAGTTGAAGTTGGGGATGGAGCCCGGCTCCCGTAGGAGTCCGGGCGAAGTCTACTTGCGGTTGAAGTCATGGGCGGAGTCCGGCTCCCGTAGGAGTCCGGATGAAGTCTGTCCGCAGCCGCTGGAGTCGAGGATGAGGCCCGGCTCCCTTAAGAGTCCGGGTGGGGTCTTCCTGCAATTAAAGTCAAAGGCGAAGTCCGGCTCCCGTAGGAGTCTAGACAAGGCTTACCAGCAGTTGAAGTTGGGGACGGAGCCCGGCTCCCGTAGGAGTCCGGGTGAAGTCTACTTGCGGTTGAAGTCACGGGCGGAGTCCGGCTCCCGTAGGAGTTCGGACGAAGTCTGTCCATAGCCGTTGGAGTCGAGGATGAGGCCCGGCTCCCTTAAGAGTCCGGGTGGGGTCTTCCTGCAATTAAAGTCAAAGGCGAAGTCCGGCTCCTGTAGGAGTCCAGACAAGGCTTACCAGCAGTTGAAGTTGAGGACGGAGCCCGGCTCCCATAGGAGTCTAGGCAAAGTCTACTTGCAGTTGAAGTCGCGGGCGGAGTCCGACTCCCGTAGGAGTCCGGATGAAGTCTGTCCGCAGCCGTTGGTGTCGAGGATGAGGCCCGGCTCCCGTAGGTGTTTGGGTGGAGCGATGGGAGTTCACGAATAGCAATCGAAAGTCGGAAGAGACTTGTGAGAGTCAATCCCACCACGAACTTCGATCGAGGGTATTTTATACCCAACACCAGTCCCTCTACTTTCGAGTTTGAATTTCGAATGAAGGAAGTATAGAGAGGTCATTGCAGCCGAAGTTCTCCCCCTGATGCCCGTGCGCAACCATCCTCGGATATGTTGGCATTTTATGCGTGCATGTCGGAGCCCTTTTTTCGATTAGGGCGACCCAAAGAGTCTTTTCGAAACTTCCACCGGGATGTGATCCCAAGCGTCGTGCCATGAAAGTTTGTGAGCAATCAACCCTCGGTAGCGGCAAATGGGACACGCGGGACACGTGGTGAGCACCGGTTGGCCTAGGGACACTCGCCACCATAATTGCGTTAGGCTCCGCTGCCTATTTAAACCCCCCACCATTCCTCGGGGGGGCTTCACTTCGCCTGAGGGACGACATCTTCCTTTCGCCAGAGAGCTTAGCCACTCTGCCACTCCATTAGTGCCCCTTTCGACTCCGAGCATCCTTTGCACTGATTTTTGCCATCTCCGCCGGCTCTCCGCCATTTCCAGTCCCCCGATTCTCTTTAAGGGGTTCCCTCACCAGGATCTCCGCACTGGAGGCCAATCTCAAGAAGATGCCACGGTCTTGGGAGGGTGCAAGGAGGAGAATAGCAGTCTGCGAGTTCTCCGGTCGTGTCGCCGTGGGTTCCCATCGCTTTGAAGGGGGCTCGAGGGAGAATCCCTTCAACAATAGGGGTTTAATAACTGGGACAACCGGTGAAGGCATTCCGCCTGAGAATTTTGGAGTAACTGATCGGGGCGACGCCGGTCAAGAGGGCAGAGTCGTCGTCACAAGCCGTGGCGGGATCCTTGATGTCGTCGGAGCTGAGAGACCAGAAGCGGTCGGCGCCGACGGTGGGGCAGTAAAACTTGTTGCGGGGATGGTGGAAGTAGCGCATGCTGACCTTACCGGAATGCCTAGGATGGCGGTTGTCATGGGGCATTCGGTGATGGCGCATATCTCCGACGCCATCGCTGTTCCCGGGGTAACCCCGGTTCTTCTTGAAACAGGTCATCGTCGCCGCTGCCGTTGCCTTTGCTGCCTCCTGAACTCTATCCCATTCTTTTCCCCCTAGGGTTGGGATTCCTGAGATGGAGCGGGAGAAAGCCGAGCATGTTTATCACACACACTGGAAAATGCGGTTGGACGGAACCGGGAAGAGAAGTTTGCAGCCTGAAGTGGCCTCCGGTGTATCTCTTCCAAGTCGTGTATCCGAGCTTTGTAATAGTGTATTCTTTTCTGGCCCTCCGAGTTTTGTAACGTACATCTTGTTGATTGAAAAATGAGAAGGAGATTTTATTACCTCGTCCGCACTTTGCATTGAATTGTTGTCTGCTGAACTTCTTTTCTTTGCCATTGTCGTTGTTGTATTCCCTTTCTCCTTTTCTCTTTTTTTCTTTTTCTTCTTTTTTCTTTTCTTTTTTTTTTTTTGACGTCATCCTTAGGTTATCGGTGGTTGCCATGCCGGCTCACCTTTTAGTTATCCCTTTCCTTCAACCTCAATGGCTCTATAATGCATACGAGAAGGTAATTTTCCACTACCTCTTTTACTCATGTGTTGAATTATCGTTTGCCGAGCTTCTTTTCGACCTTTGTATCGTTCGGAGGTACCCGATTGCTATCGTATCGACCCATCTTTTTCGTCCGTGGCCACAGAGTCGTCTGGGGCCATTCAGGTTTGGTGCCCCCATCAAGGCTCGAGCTCGGAGGTCTGAGCTTCTGTCACCCAGAGGAAGTTGTCTTACCTTGGGCTTGTGTTGAAAGCTTCCTTGAAAGCTGAGGTTCTTGATGAGAGCCCCAATCTTTGTCGAGACAGGGTTCTCTATATCTTGGACGCTGTTTGTTTTCCATTCGTCGCTGACGTGATCCTTTTTCTTTTTCGCTTGGAATTTTTCCTCCACTCTTGGTGAGGTTATGGGAGTTTGGCTCCCGTAAGTGAAGTCGGGGCGAAGTCCGGCTCCCGTGGGAGTCCGAACGAAGCCTGTAAGTGAAGTCGCGGGTGGGGCTCGGCTCCCGTAGGAGTCCGGACGGAGTCCACCTGCAGTCAAGGTTAGGGATGAAGTCTGGCTCCCGTAGGAGTCCGGATGGAATTTTATTGCGAGGGGGCCATTGGGGAAAGTCCCCCCCTTTTTCTCTTCTGGTCTTTGAATGACCAGACTTTTAATTGATGCCAGGATGAGGTTCTTCCCCCATTCCTGTCGTAACAGGTTTCAGCTCTGGTTAGGACGAGGTCCTCCTCTTGTTTCTAACACGGCCGTGGGCGTACATATGGGCGTTGCTGGGCCCTTCCCACCTCCCGACCTAAAGAGAGTCGGGCCTTCGACTTTGCTCGAGTTAGGGCGAGGTTCTCCTTCTGTCCCTAACAGGGCTGTGGGGGCGCATATAGGCGTTGCAGGGCCTATCCCCCCATTTGGTCTAAAGGGAACCGGGCCTTCGACTTTGCTCAAGTTAGGGTGAGGTTCTCCTCCTGTCCCTAACAGGGCTGTGGGGGTGCATTTGGGCATTGCAGGGCCTCTCCCCCCATCCGATCTAAAGGGAACTGGGCCTTCGACTTTGCTCAAGTTAGGACGAGGTTCTCCTCCTGTCCCTAACAGGGCTGTGGGGGCGCATATGGGCATTCCAAGGCCTCTCCCCCCATCCGGTCTAAAGAAAACCGAGCCTTCGACTTTGCTCAAGTTAGGGCGAGGTTCTCCTCCTGTCCCTAACAGGGCTGTGGGGGCGCATATGGGCATTGCAGGGCCTCTCCCCCCATCCGGTCTAAAAGGAACCGGGCCTTCGACTTTGCTCAAGTTAGGCGAGGTTCTCCTCCTGTCCCTAACAGGGCTGTGGGGGCGCATATGGGCGTTGCAGGGCCTCTCCCCCCATCCGGTCTAAAGGGAACTGGGCCTTCGATTTTGTCGAGATGAGGTTCCCCTCTCACTTCTGATACAATTTGTTTGGATGTTTTGTATATGTAAGATATCGCCAAAGACATGCAGATACACAATTTTTAATTAAAATAAAGTTATTGGTAGTACATCCGTAAGTTATCCGAGCTCCATGGTCGCAGGAGGTCGGTCCCTCCGAGCTCCTTAAGATAATAAGTTTCGGGCCGGACTACTTCTTTGACCTCATACGGGCCTTCCCAGTTTGGGGCGAGTTTCCCTCGATCCTGAGGTTGTGAGATAGTGGCTCGTCGAAGCACTAGATCTCCTGCTCTAAAGACTTTGTTCTTGACCCGGGCATTGTAATACCGAGCGACCTTCTGTCTGTAAGCTGCCATTCGAACCTGAGCTATCTCCCATCTTTCTTCCAGCAGGTCGAGGTTGGCTTTAAGACTTTGCAAATTTTGATGTTCATCGAATGCCACGATTCGTGCTGACGGGAGTTTAAGCTCAATTGGGATGACGGCCTCCATACCGAAGGTCAAAGCAAAGGGGGTCTCCCCTGTGGGCAGTCTCTGGGTAGTTCGATACGCCCACAACACATGATAAAGTTCGTCCGTCTAAGTTCCCTTCACTTTTTCGAGCCTCGTCTTAATCCCCTGTAAAAGGATTCTGTTAGTCACCTCAGCCTCGCCGTTCGCCTGAGGATGGGCTACCGATGTGAAGTTGTGGGAGAGGTTTAGATCTTCACAGAATTCGATGAATTTTTATCTCATAAATTGCCGTCCATTATCAGTGATTAGGGTTCTAGGCAGACCGAACCTACACACGATCGACTTTCAGATGAAATCTTGCACTTTTGCTTCTGTGATTTTTGCTAGTGGTTCGGCTTCAATCCATTTGGTGAAATAGTCGATCGCTACCAGGAGGAACTTCCTCTGCCCAGACGCCATGGAAAAGGGGCCAAGGATGTCCATCCCCCATTGCGCAAAAGGCCATGGGGCACTCAAAGGTGTGAGCTCGGTGGCTGGCTATCTCTGGATGTTAGCATATCTCTGACATCGATCACACTTTCTGACATATTCAATCGAATCATGATGCATTGTCGACCAGTAATATCCTTGGCGGAGCAACTTGTGGGATAAAGATCTAGCCCCCAAATGGTTTCTGCAGATTCCTTCATGCACTTCCCACAGGGCGTAGTCAGCTTCCGAAGGCCGGAGACATTTTAAGAGGGGCAAGGAGTATGATCTCTTGTACAATTTGCCCTCATAAAGGATGTATCGGGAGGCTTGGTTTCGGAGCTTCCGAGCTTCTTTCGCATCCTGGGGGAGAACTCCATCTCTGAGATAGATTATCAGTGGGTCGACCCAGCTGGGCTCGTGGTCAATTTCCATCACGGGCCGTGACTCTTCTGTACTCGGGCACTTTAGAACTTCAAAGAGAATGCCTTTGGGTAGTTCGGCCGGAGCCAGCGTTGCCAGCTTGGAGAGAAGGTTAGCCCGGGTATTTTCCAACCTTGGGATCTGTCTGATGTTGAAGCTGCTAAAAGCGGGGACGAGCTCCTTTACCCTTTCGAAGTATTTGGCCATACTATCCTCCCGTGCTTCGTAACTTCCGCTGACTTGTCCCACTACTAGTTGAGAGTCGCTGTGGACCCGGAGCTGATCTATTCCAGCTCTTTGGCGATCCTTAGCCCCGTGATCAGAGCTTCATACTCTGCTCCATTATTTGTTGCGGGAAACTCAAAATGCAGAGCGTACTTCACTACGATTCCCTCTGGACTGACCAAGATCAGGTCTGCACCTGCGCTTGACATGTTGGAAGACCCGTCCACATAGAGGGCCCAAAAGCGATCAGAGGGGTCCGCTTCTTCTTTGGGGGAGTTCGGTCGGGACTTCAGGTCATTAATTTTGCTTTGTTCAGGTTCAGCCTTCTCTGGGATAGTACACTCCACTATGAAATCTGCCAGTATTTGGACCTTCACTGCTGGCCTGGGTCGATAGTTGATGTCGAATTCTGTGAGCTCGATCGTCCACTTTGCCATCCTCCCAAAGGTGTCTGCCCGGTGCAAAATCGCTTTGATCGGTTGGTCGGTGAGCAGCGTCACGGTGTGCCCTTGAAAGTAGGGTCGGAGCCTTCGGACTGCAATCAACAAGGCGTAAGTCAGTTTTTCTAATTTGGTGTACCTGGTCTCGACGTCCCTCAACGCATGGCTAACGTAGTAGATTGGTCGTTGGACTTTCGCTTCTTCTTTGACAAAGACAGCCATGAGAGCCATGGGAGAGACCGCCAGGTATAAAAATAGCTCCTCCTCGGGCTCCGACTTTGCCAACAGTGGGGGTGAGCCGAGGTAGTTCCTTAGTTCTTCGAACGCTTGTTGGCACTCAGAGGTCTAACAGAAGTTCTTCGGCTGCTTAAGGGTTTGAAAGAAGAGTAAGCACCGTTCGGCCGACCTCGCGATGAAGCGATTCAGGGCCGCTATCCTCCCCGTGAGGCGCTGAACCTCTTTTATCAACTTTGGAGTGGCCATCTCCTGGATGGCATGAATTTTCTCTGGATTGACTTCGATCCCGCACCCCGACACTATGAAGCCCAGGAACTTTCCCGAGGTTACTCCGAAAGCGTATTTAGTTGGGTTCAGCTTCATTCTATATTTTCGGAGAGCGTCGAAGGTCTCCTCGAGGTCGGTGACATGATCTCTGGAAGATTTGCTTTTTATGAGCATATCATCCACGTAGACCTCCATGTTACGGCCGATCTGCTCCTTGAAGATTTTGTTCACTAACCGTTGGTAGGTTGCGCCTGCATTCTTGAGGCCGAAAGGCATGACCCTGTAACAGTAAAGGCCACGATTAGTGATGAAAGCTATCTTTTCTTCGTCTTCCGACGCCATTCTGATTTGATTATAGCCGGAGAACGCATCCATGAAGGTGAGGAGCTCTTGGCCCGAGGTCGCGTCCACCAGTTGATCGATTCTAGGAAGGGGGTAGCTGTCCTTTGGACTGGCCTTATTCAGCTTTTTGAAGTCTATGCACATCCTCCACTTGCTGTTTGCTTTTTTGACTAGGACAACGTTGGAAATCCAATCAGGATAATTGACTTCCTTAATGAATCGGGCTTTAAGGAGCTTGTCCACTTCCTCGGCTATCGCCTTCTGCCTCTCCGGTGCATGACCTCGAATTTTTTTTTCATCGGTCGATGCTTTGGATCGATGGCTAGGCGATGCTCCATGACTTTCGTGTCAATCCCTGGCATGTCTGCTGGAACCCAAGCGAAAACGTCCGCATTCCTTCGTAGAAAATCAATGAGACGCATTTGCACCTCCTCCCCCAGGTTGGAGCCGATCATCGCTACATGCTCCGCGTTCCCGTCATTCAAAGGGATTGGTACCAGATCTTCAATTGGGGCACCCCTCTCTTCAGTGAGGTCATCGCGAGCATCCAGTCCATCAATGGGACAGGGGTCAGATTGGTCGCTTCTTTGCAAGGCTATGTTGTAGCAGTGTCTGGCCAGGGCTTGGTCTCCCCGGACCTCTCCGATCCCCTGGTTGGTGGAGAATTTCAACTTCAAATGGTAGGTTGATACGATGGATCGGAGAGCATTGAGGCCAGGTCAGCCGAGGATTGCATTGTAGGCTGACGGCGCCTTCACCACCAAGAAATTCACCAGGGCCCTGGATTGCCTTGGATATCGACCTGCGGCCACAGTCAAAGTTATCATTCCTTCCGTCGGAACAGTGTCACCGGTAAACCCTACCAGAGGGGAGCTAATCGGTCTCAAATGGCCATCGAGGATGGATATTCTTGAAAAGGCATCGTAGAACAAGATATCGGCTGAGCTTCCATTGTCGACAAGGATGCGACGGACGTCGTAATTTGCTATATTCATGGAAACTATGACTGCGTCATTATGAGGGAATTGGACCCCTTGAGCATCTTCTTCAGTAAAGGTTATGGGCTCTTCAATCTTTTGCCGCTTGGGGGGTACAGCTGGTATATTGGTTGCTTCCTGCCAGGATCCTCCCGAGATGGTGTTGGCGAAATCCGTCGGAGGCCGATTGTCCGACCACTCCATGCCGGCGACCATAGCCGAACGATGCAGGGCCCGAGAAACCAGAGGCGAGATCGAGGCCCGAGATATGGCTTCACGAGAAGGCATCGGGCGAGGATCCAGTGGGGGAAAGGAGGAGCGGGTGTCGGAGAAGATGACCGGAGGTGGTTCCGTTGAGCGCTCCTTTAAGAACAAGGGTACCGCACGAAGGTTCAGGCCCTTCCTCTAGCGCCAATCCTGTTGGTGCAAAAATTCACTTACGCCGGAGAAGCTGGAGTCACAGTCGCCGCTGGGACCTGCAAAAGAAGTCTAAACCGGAGGTGGGGTTGCTCTGGCAAGACCCTCCGATGCTCAAGTCAGTTCTCTACCTCAACAAGAATGGAGTGCTCGAACAAAAATTTTAGCAGAGTTTCTAGGTAAAAATGAGAGCTTATGGAATAACGTATCTGGGGTTCCCCTTTTATAGACGGAGGGGGCAACAAATTGATAGCGACGCCTGTAACCATCTGGTAGTGGGCCGCCCAGAGTCAGGAAAAATTTATTGCGGAGGGTAGTGGAGTGGGATCGTGGCTATCGTCGTGGCTCGCCACGTGGAATCAGTTACGGAGAGCGGAGCGGCGTCCGCCGTCGTGACTCGTCAGAAAGCGATGGAATCACACAGGATCCACCATAGGGAGTGGAGCAGAATCGTAGCCGTTACTACAGCCTGCCAGGGGGTAATGGGGCTGCGTAGGGTCCGCCGCAGAGAGTGGAGCAATGTTGTCCGTTACTGTGGCCTGCCAGGGGGTCCAGACTTGTCGACCGAAGTTTGGTAGGAGTCGGTAGCGAGGTCCAGTACCCGTAGGAGTTTGGGCGAGGTCTTCCCGCAGTCAGAGTAGAAGATGGAGTCTGGCTGCCGTTGGACCTCGTAGGAGTTTGGGCGAGGTCTTCCCGCAGTCGGAGTAGAAGATGGAGTCTGGCTGCCATTGGAGTCGAGGATGGAGCCCGGCTCCCATAAGAGTCCAGGTGGAGTCTTCCTGCAATTAAAGTCAAAGGCGAAGTCTGGCTTCCGTAGGAGTCTGGACAAGGCTTACCAGCAGTTGAAGTTGAGGATGGAGCCCGGCTCCTGTAGGAGTCCGAGCGAAGTCTACTTGCGGTTGAAGTCGCAGGCGGAGTTTGGCTCTCGTAGGAGTCCGGACGAAGTTTGTCCGCAGCCGTTAGAGTCGAGGACGAGGCCCGGCTCCCTTAGGAGTCCGGGTGGAGTCTCCTTGCCATTAAAGTCAAAGGCGAAGTCCGACTCCCGTAGGAGTCCGGACAAGGCTTACCAGCAGTTGAAGTTGAGGATGGAGCCCGGCTCCCGTAGGAGTCCGGACGAAGACTACTTGCGGTTGAAGTCGCGGGTGGAGTCCGACTCCCGTAGGAGTCCGGACGAAGTCTGTCCGCAGCCGTTGGAGTCGAAGACGAGGCCCGGCTCCCTTAAGAGTCCGGGTGGGGTCTTCCTTCAATTAATGTCAAAGGCGAAGTCCGGCTCCCGTTGGAGTCCGGACAAGGCTTACCAGTAGTTGAAGTTGGGGATGGAGCCCGGGTCCCGTAGGGGTCCGGGCGACGTCTACTTGCGGTTGAAGTCGCGGGCGGAGTCCGGCTCCCGTAGGAGTCCAGACGAAGTCTGTCCGCAGCTGTTGGAGTCAAGGATGAGGCCCGGCTCCCTTAGGAGTCCGGGTGGAGTCTCCCTGCAATTGAAGTCAAAGGCGAAGTCCGGCTCCCGTAGAAGTCCAGACAAGGCTTACCAGCAGTTGAAGTTGAGGACGGAGCCTGGCTTCCATAGGAGTTCGGGCAAAGTCTACTTACGGTTGAAGTCACGGGCGGAGTCTGTCTCCCGTAGGAGTTCGGACGAAGTCTGTCCGCAGTCGTTGGAGTCGAGGATGAGGCCCGGCTCCCTTAAGAGTCCGGGTGGGGTCTTCCTGCAATTAAAGTCAAAGGCGAAGTCCGGCTCCCATAGGAGTCCGGACAAGGCTTACCAGCAGTTGAAGTTGGGGATGGAGCCCGACTCCCGTAGGAGTCCGGGCGAAGTCTACTTGCGGTTGAAGTCGCGGGCGGAGTCTGGCTCCCGTAAGAGTCTGGACGAAGTCTGTCCGCAGTCGCTGGAGTCGAGGATGAGGCCTGGCTCCCTTAAGAGTCTGGGTGGGGTCTTCTTGCAATTAAAGTCAAAGGCGAAGTCTGGCTCCCGTAGGAGTCCGGACAAGGCTTTCCAACAGTTGAAGTTGGGGACGGAGCCCGGCTCCCGTAGGAGTCCCGGCGAAGTCTACTTGCGGTTGAAGTCACGGGCGGAGTCCGGCTCCCGTAGGAGTCCGGACGAAGTCTGTCCGCAGTCGTTGGAGTCGAGGACGAGGTCCGGCTCCCTTAAGAGTCCGGGTGGGGTCTTCTTGCAATTAAAGTCAAAGGCGAAGTCTGGCTCCCGTAGGAGTCCGGACAAGGCTTACCAGCAGTTGAAGTTGAGGACGGAGCCCGACTCCCGTAGGAGTCCGGGCGAAGTCTACTTGCGGTTGAAGTCGCCGGCGGAGTCCGACTCCCGTAGGAGTTCGGACGAAGTCTGTCCGCAGTCGTTGGTGTCGAGGACGAGGCCCGGCTCCCGTAGGAGTCCGGATGGAGCGATGGGAGTTCACCAACAGCAGTCAAAAGTCGGAAGAGACTTGCGAGGGTCAATCCCGCCACAAACTTCGACCAAGGGTATTTTATACCCAACACTGGTTATGGCTGAGCTTTGTATGAAGGGTTCAAAAGGCTCAGTTCTTGCTGTGGAGCAGACTTCTTCTAAGAGAAAGTCTTTTGGAAAGAAAAAAAAGAAGTCTGCGAAGAAACAGAAGGTAGATGGGAAAAGGAGGAAGCAGAACTGTCCTTAGTACCTGGCCATCCTAAAGAACAAGAAGGATGGTCCTTCTGGAGGTATGCTCGTTATAGAATCTAATCTTACGGTTTCTTCTGTATCCAGTTGGGTGCTTGACTCTGGTTCTAGTGCTCATTTGTGCACTTCTATGCAATATTTTGAGGAGAGCAGGAGGCTGAGGGATGGAGAGATGATCCTGCACATCGGGAACGGAGCAAGAGTTGCTGCCATGGCCATGGGAACCTACCCTCTGCGATTACTGTTAGTATTAGATTTATTTCTTAAAGACTGTTATTATGTACCTGCAGCAAGCAGGAATTTGATTTCTATTTCGTGTTTAGCATAAGAAGGCTATGTGATTAGCTTTCATAATGACCATTGTAACATATTTTATGAAAATAATAAAGTTACAAATGATTTTCTTATTAACGATCTCTATCAGCTACATATTGATGTATCTGTATTTAATATCGAGCAAAATATGATTGCCATAGGAATTAAAAGGCCTAGAGATAGTCTAAATGATAGGTATCTGTGGCACCTAAGGTTAGGTTATATAGCGAAAGACAGGGTTAACAAATTGGAGAAATTTGGACTGTTGAGTCTGTTGATTTCTGAGTCATATCCAGTTTGTGAATCATGCCTTCAAGGCAAAATGACCAAACTTCTTTTTGTAGGACATGGGGAAAGGGCCACAGACCTACTTGCCCTAGTACATATGGATGTGTGCGGCCCATTTGATGCACCGACTAGAGGCAACTATGTCTACTTCATTATCTTTACCGATGATATGTCTAGGTACGGATATGTATTTCTAATGAAACATAAGTCTGAAGCCTTTGAAAGGTTCAAAGAATTCAGACATGAAGTAGAAAAACAAACAGGAAAGTCCATTAAGGTTCTTCGATCAGATCGAGGAGGTGAATACCTTAGTCAGAAGTTTCTAGACTATCTTAAGGACAATGGCATAGTCTTTCAATGGACTCCATCTGGAACACCTCAACTCAATCAGATTTCAAAATGAAGAAATTGGACCCTATTAGATATGGTCCGTTCCATGATGAGCTTCACGGACCTCCCTGAGTTTCTTTGGAGACATTGTCTCATGACAGCAATTTATGTATTGAATAGGGCTCCCTCTAAAATAGTTCCTACCACACCATATGAGATATGGCATGGTAAAAAGCCAAGTCTGAATCATCTCAGAATTTGGGGTTGTCCGGCTCATGTCAAGAGACAGCAGGCGGACAAGTTAGAGTTCAGGTCTTTTAGAGCTCGATTCATAAGATATCCTAAAGAGTCATTAGAATACTATTTTTATATTTCGGAAGACCACAATGTGATTGTGAGTTAAAATACTATTTTTCTTGAAAAATAGTTTATTCAAGATGGTGGCATCAGAAGAATAATTAAGCTCAAGGAGAATATCTCCCAAGAGCAACGAGCTAAAGAACCTGAGGAACCCAATCAATCAGAACCAGTTTTAACACAACCTCTTCCACCTCGTAGATTGACTAGGGTTTTTCATCCTCCTGAAAGGTACTTAGGTACCATACAAGAGGATGTAGAGAAAATATTCTTCACAAGAAATGGGGTTCATGGTGATGATCGCAAGACCTATGACGAGGTGATATCAGATATCGACTCTGAGAAATGGTTAGAGGCAATGAGATCAGAAATTGACTCGATGCACTCAAACCAAGTCTGGACCTTGGTAGATCCACCTGAAGATATTGTACCTATTGGGTGTAAACGGATCTTCAAGAGAAAAAAAGGTGTAGATGGGAATGTGGAGACATTCAAGGCTAGGGTTGTAGAGAAAGGTTATAGTCAGCGTGAAGGCATTGACTATCAAGATATCTTCTCACCCGTAGTCATGCTAAAATCCATCCGCACATTGCTTGCTATTGCAGCTTATTTCGATTATGAAATATGGCAGATGGATGTGAAAATGGCGTTCTTAAATGGATATCTTGAGGAAGATATCTATATAGAACAGCCGCTTGGTTTCACATCCAATGATGATGATCACAGGATCTGCAAGCTGCAAAGATCCATTTATGGACTTAAGCAAGCATCTCGAAGCTGGAATACTCGTTTCAATGATGTGATCAAAATATTTGATTTCATCAAGAACGAGGAGGAACCATGTGTGTTCAAAAAGGTCAGTGGGAGCGTGATTGCCTTCCTCGTATTGTACGTAGATGACATCCTCCTAATTGGGAATGACATTCTCATGTTGACCTCAGTCAAAGTATGGTTGTCTAAGGAGTTCTCTATGAAAGATCTAGGAGAGGCATCCTTTATACTGGGTATTAAGGTCTATAGAGATAGACCAAATAGGATGCTCGGACTTTCACAGAAGATGTATATAGAGGAGGTGCTAAAAAGGTTTAGCATGAAAAACTCCAAAAGAGGTTTAATACCTTTTAGACATGGTATTCATCTCTCCAAGAAGATGTGCCCTAGCACACCTGAGGAGATTGAATGCATGAGCAAAATCCCTTATGCTTCGGTAATAGGGAGCCTCATGTATGTCATGCTATGTACACGACCTGATATAGCCCATGCTGTGAGTATCACAAGTAGATATCAGTCGAGTCCAGACGAAGAGCACTGGACTTCTATGAAATGTATCCTTAAGTACTTGAGAAGGACTAAGGATATGTTTCTAATCTTTGGGAATGGAGAACTTCAGATTCAGGGATATATAGACTCAGACTTTATGTCTGATATAGATGATCGAAAGTCGACATCTGGGAGTCTGTTCATTTGCATTGGTGGTGCAGTCAGCTGGAAAAGTTCCAAGTAGATAGTGATTGTTGATTCCACCATGGAGGCAGAGTACATTGCTGCATCGGAAGCTGCGAAGGAGGCATTCTGGTATAAGAAGTTTGTCGCAGAGCTTGGAGTGATGTCATCAGATGTCATCCCTCTTTACTGTGATAATAATGGTGCCATAGCCCTAGCTAAGGAGTCAAGGTCTCACCAGAAGTTTAAGCACATCGAGCGGCGATTCTATTTGATCCGTGATTACCTCGAAAAGGATTATGTCGAGGTCAAGAGAGTCGACTCCACAGACAATGTGGCAGACCCACTGACTAAGCCATTGGGCTAGCAAAAGATCGAAGCCCACCTTGAGAAGATGAAATTTAGATATGTAGTCAATTGGCATTAGGTCAAGTGGGAGTTTGTTAGATGTGTACCCTAGATGCCAGATTGGCTAACACATTCCTGTACAAATCTAAGGATAAATTTATAATTTTGACTACAAATCAATAAATGAGTTATTCTTCTATCACATTGTCTCTGTGATACATCCTTTGAGTTAGCAGGAATGTCAATTCATATTTTCAAGAGTTAAAAATTTAGGGCATGAATTTACATAACTAACTCATAAACAACTCCTGACCATAGAATCATCACGAGGATGGTGATCGATCTGGAAGGTTGGTGTATGATCACTTTCTTAGGATAGATGTGTCTTGAGTCTACGGTGTGGAGACACCAAAGCGAGAGTACAGGTATTCATTGAGAATGAGAGTACTGAGCATGACCATCTCGAGCAGTCATAAGGAAGTCTACCTTCTCGTCGATGACTAGCTCGATGCTGCAGTTGTGTGTCTAGTTCTTTGACTTGAGGTGCATCGACAGTTCACCTTGAGTATGTTATAGTTTGACTACACCATAACTCGGTCTTCTAGCCATTCGAAATCCTGAGGTGTATGTTGGCTGTAGCATATTCATTGTAGAAACCAGATTGCACCAAGATGGGATCTATCAACCTCGATAGATGAGAGGAGTAGTCCTATGATGATCGAAAGATTGAGTCCTTAAGCCCATGGCCATGACAGAGTGAAATAATGGAAAAAGAGTTTTCCATTGGGATTTCACATCAGACTCGGATCGATCGATTGATTCATATGACTGATGTTAGGTTTGATGAGTTCACCTTAACCCTAATTCAGTTGAGACTCATGATAGAGAAACTCAATCACACAGGTAGCTTCACCGAGAGGTTCATCTTCAGTTCTGATAGGTTGCCACTACATATTGCTAGGTGTCACTGATGGATTTTGGGAGCAATTAGAATGATTTTGATGATCGATCATTCTAATTGTCTGAATGAGAAGAGTTTTGATCCATCGAAAGGAGTTTCGATGATGTCGATGATGAGATCACGACATATCTCATTACCATACAGAATTGAACCTAACTAGGTCACACAAACAAGGATTAGGGTCTGGATGTCATCAATTGGGCTAGCCTAAATGATTTGGATTAGATCCAATTAGGTTCAAGGAAATCATGCTAGCACACGATTGAGCCTAACTTTCTCCTCGTGTAATCTTTTCTATCTTGACTGAGCCAAATGTGATTTGACTCACCCACAAAATCTTGAGAAGGTTTCTCTCAATCTAAATGAAGCTTGTCCAGCTTAAAAAAGTTTTGTCTTAATTCATGAGATGAATTTAAGACAACACCTACTAAATTCTAATACTTGCCATTTTCATTTTAGGACATCTATCAAATGTTGACATATGGGTCTTAAATTGAAAAGAGCTCATTGGAGGATTTTTGTGGGGTGTCTACATGCCAAATCTATATTGAATTGGGTGCCATAATCAGATTATGATGTGAGCCCAATTGGATTAAAGTGGGCGCCCCAAGTGGATAAGGATGGAAGAGTCTTGATCAACATGGACTCTTGGGCGCCATCTCCCTTGTGCTCATCCATTGTTGGCGCCAACATAGAAGAGAGGGTGGGGGTTCTTATCTGATGTGATCAGATGACATCACTCTACCAATCAAAATTTTTTTGGATTAAATAAAATTTTTTGATTGGTCGAATGATGTGGCACTGCGCAGCATACAGGGTCTATAAAAATCCTGTCTGTGCCTAGGGTTTTAAGTTTTTGTGAAAAACCATCAAAGCTACTGCCCCCTTCCTCTTCTTCATGTCCCATCTGAAGTTCTCCCTCCCCTCTTCACGTCCAAGGAGTTGGACATTCATCTGGCAAAGGTCCAAGGTGTGGTGACGCCTTGAACAGGAAGGCTGTAGGACTTCTTTGATAGGCTGCTGCTCCAACTTCAGGAAGTCTTTTGAAGATCTTTCTAATCAGATTTAATTCTAATTTTTGGAGAAAAGATTTGTGAGCAGAAGATAATCTAGATCTTTTCTAAGTGGATACTGGTAGAGCCAGGCAATTGCATGGCTAAATCAGAATCTCGGGATTGCTGCGATCATCTACAGGGTAATCAGATTATCCTTGAGGTATTACTTGTCTATACTTCTCATACTTTTAGATTTAATTTTAGATTTTTAAATATCAGATAATAAGATTATATCTAGAGACTTAGATCTGAAATAAATGTAGGATAAAATTTTTAAAAAATTATTCTGCCTCAGATTTGATGAAATCTGGAAGATCCTACAAAGGAAAAAGACGGTTTTTCCTTCAACAGTAACATTCATTGGGGTTGACCATAAGCTGATCATGGTGTTTATAAATGGATGTGCATAAATTTGGGCCTTTAAGTTTAACGAGAACATCAGGGCTTAAACAAAAGGAGTATATGAGGATTCATGTGGACATATATTTGGTCCCACAATGATTATTCATTGCGAAGATCTTTGGTACCTATAACAGGATCAAGAAATCCAAATATTCCTTCTAGCTAATCTTTTTAGATAAGATCCTGGGTTGATACAAATTGTATTAGAGCCGACCTAGCCCATAAGCTATGTGGATTAGGAAATATTGCATGATGGGTTCATTGGGGCTGACCACAGATTGATCTTGATGTTTATGAGTAAATGCATGGATTTAAATTCTTAGCCTAATGGATGACACTGGGACTTAAATGGGAGCAGTATGTAGGGATACTTGTGAATATATATTTAGTCCTACATCAATTATTTGCTAAGAAGATCTTGGATACTTATAGGGCTAATGAACCCAAATAATATCTTTCGGTCCACCTTTTTGGTAAGATCTTAGGCTGTTACAAGTCTACCCCAACGTGCTGAGATCGACTCATGATGTTTAGGATCAACTCCTGAACTTTTTAGAAAATAACTTTCTTCTATTTAAGCATGTGACATTCAGGGATCAGTGCCTAATATCCTAGGGTTGACTCCTCTGAGCCAAGACTTGTGTAATTTATCTTTAAAATCTTTTGACTTAGCTTCTTTAAAAGGATTTTTTCTTTGATTTAATATATTTTTATGAGCACTTAAGAGATCCTACACCCGTTCTTGAAATATGCAATTAATACCATTTGCACTCAAGTATTTTGTTGCCATTAAAATCAATCTTTGGATTAACATCTGTCTTTCAATTGACATTCTGAAGATGAAGAAGATATTTAGGGTGTCACAATACATGACTTTGATGATTTGGCTAGTCTAAGTAAGGTGGCAATGATTTGAGGTGCAATCGACATTCTACTATAGATCGTCGATTTTCTTGTTAGTCAGATGGAAAAATTTGGTTGATTTAAAGAGCCAACTTTTTTTTTCTAGTTTACCCTAAATGCATCGTACTACTGCTTTAACAGCCGAAGAAATTGAGCATGCACCATCCCTAAAGAAAGAGTTCAAGCTTGACATGGCCATGTTAGAATATGAAGCCATCCCCTGCAATAGCTCTTGTGACTATCTTTGGGCTAAAGTTGCATCAACATAGTTGATCACTTCTTTGGAGGCTTAGCTAGTGGATGATCATACATCAAGCTAAAAGTAAACTTGGTTGAAAAGGAGAGAGCATATGGAGTGAATTTGCAAGCTCTAATTGAGGTGTGTGCACAGCATCAAGAATACATGTCTCGATTCCTTGCCCTTTTACGTAAGATTGTTGAAGCTGATGAGTTTGCCAAGCAATTATAACATGAGCAGGAACATATCAAAGACATTGGTAGAACTCTATAATTTCTTTTCGCATTGTAACTCGTTGAACAATCATGTATTTCATTCTTCATAATAGTAGATGAAATTTTAACAACCTTAATATGGACCTTTATTAGGCTACCATTAACTCTCTCTTATATAATTCCACTTTCAGATCATGTGAACCATCCATGGATATGAATATCTTGTAGAACGCTGACTTACCCGTAATCCATATGTGGATCTCCAATTAAACACATTGCCAAATACCACACTAAATCCATGTGTTCATTGTTATGTTCCTCCCTCCTACATATAATTATGGATCACATAGAAAAATTTTAGATAAAGTTGCCCTCCAATGCAAACCTCTTGTTGGAATTCATATGTAGGGGCACGTATGTATGTTTTAAAATTTTATTTTCTAAATATGACAGTAGAATAGAAGATTAAAACTCTTTTTAATCTATATCATGCATACATAAAACATAAATCACAAGGATCTACTTCATAAACTGAAATTGTATATATACTGAAATTTAATATGTGATCGAATCACGTATCTGTTTCATAATTTCTTTCTTCAAATCTGAATCTAGAAGAGAAGAGGCTCTCTCTTAGCCATGCAAGTATCCGATCTCTATGGGTATCCACTCAGGATCAGTCTGGAATAGCTCTCTTAAGATTAAAATTTTCTCTTTAAGAAAATTCAGCCTGCGAATCTGAACGAAGTTTGGATCGCGATCAACTCTTTGATCTTTTGCTTGATCTTCTTGTTCTCTTCTTCTCTTGCTTTTCTTCCCTTAGTTTATGCTGCTACTATGCACTGAAAACCAGCAAACAAGAGATGCCCAATAGCCTTGGGCATGGAAGATGATGGGATGCCCAAGAGGTAGGGCGTTTGGACACCCAAGGGAGAAGAAAAAGGGAGGAGAAGAGAGGGCATGGGGGCACTCCTATGGGGCTGGGCTGCTGGTTGTGATGCCTAGGGATCTTAGAAGATGTCCATTTAAGTAGACATAAAGATTGAATCCTATTCACTCTCATAATACAAATCCTACTTGTATTAGAAATCTTTATAACTTAAGTTATTCAACTTGCTTTAGGAAACCTATTAGGTGCCAGCTCTTGGAGCCCTTGCACCCACTAAATCACACCCCAAAATGCACCCATGGGATGTCCCAATAAGGATCCATATGCCCTCTTAAGGTGGGACACACCCAACTTGATCAAAGCAAGTGGCGCCCCAAGTTAACTATCAAGGAAAATAATTAGGGACTTGCACCCTTAATTTATTTGATCCAAAACCTTAGGCACCCAACAATTGGAGCCCAATAAATCTAATTCATTTAGGTTATTAGCAAATAATTTAGTTTAAATTATCTTATCAAATAAGAAATCTAAATAAAAAAAAAATTAGGTTCAACCATGTGCTAGAAAGATTACCTTGAACCCAATTGGATTTTTCTAAATCCAATTGACACTTCATAAATTCAATTGCTTATTTCAGATCTAATCCCTTTGTTGTGTGACTCCATAGGTTCAATTCTATCTAGTAGTGAGATATATAATAATCTTTATCAAAGTATCATTGAAACTCTTTTCAATGGGTTGGAACAATTTCACTCTAACTCATCAAATATTGTCGAACCAGAATAACCCTCTCACAATCCACCAGTGATACCTAGCAGTATGTAGTAGCAACCCAGTAGAATCAAAAATGAATCTCAAGGTATAGTTAACATGTGATTCAGTCCTTCTATCATGAGTCCTAACTAGATGGTAGGTCATGGATAAATCATCAAACCTCAATATCAGTCATATGATAGATTCGATCAGCTTAAGTTCAATTATGATTCTTATAAAATTTTTTTTCCATCAATCACACTGTTGTGGCCACAAATTTTTGGGCTGAGCCTTTCAAATCTCATATAACTACTCTTTTCTATCAAAGTCGATAGATTCCATCTTGATGCATATCCTACTCTTACAGTGGACCAACTATCACCAACATCCACTACAAGGGCTCACTAAGATCCATGTTTATGTTCAATCAAACTCCAGCAATCTCACTACGAGCAGCAGTACCATCTTAGGTCAAAAGATCATTCACACAACTACAGCATCGAGACAATCACTGACGATCAATAAAAATTCAAGTGATCTCTCGTATGGTCATGCTCAGTACTAGTTATTCTCTAACAACTATCTGCACTCATCGTCCAGTATTTCTATACTATAGATCAGAGACTCATCTATCCCGAAAGAAGCGATCTGTGCATCGATCTATCCGGATCAATCACCATCCTCGTAATGATACTATGATCGAGAGTATTTAAAAATTAAATATATATCTCTAATTTTCAACTCTTTAAGAATATGTATCAAAAGTTAATTCCATGGATAATTTAAGGATACATTACACTTCAATAAAAGATAAACTTATCCTTTTATTAATCAAATCAATATATTAAGTACAAAATTATATCCTAGATTTATTATAATGTGTCAACCATATCAGCTTTTAGGACATACATCTAACAATCTTGCACTTGGACTAAAGCCAATTGATCACTAATCTAAGTCCCATCTTCTCAAGGTAGACTTTTATTTTCAGTTGGCTCAATTACTTTGTTAGTGGGTCTGTCACGTTATCCATGGAGTTCACTTTTCGTACCTCGACATATTCTTTTTCGAGATAGTCGCGTATGATATGATACCGCCGCTCGACGTGCTTTGATTTCTGATGAAATCTCGACTCCTTAGCATGTGCTATAGCTTTATTGTTGTCACAGTAAAGTAGTATGGCTTCTGATGTCATAACCTCAAGTTCTATGATGAACTTCTTGAATCAGAAGCCTTCTTTCACAGCATCTAAAGCAGCAATATATTCAGTCTCTATAGTCGAATCCACTATGATGGGTTACTTGAAACTCTTTCAGCTGACTGCACCATCATTGCAAACGAACACATATCCTAATGTAGACTTTCTATCATCAGGATCAGTCATGAAGTCTGAATCAGTATATCCCTCAATTTGCAACTCAGAACTTCCTCTAAAGATCAAGAACAAATCTGTAGTCCTTCTTAAGTACCTAAGGATGTTCTTCACAGCTATCCAATGCTCTTTATCTGAATTTGACTAATACTTACTCATGACACTCACAGCAAGGATAATATCAGGTCGAGTATACAGTATGGCATATATGAGGCTCCCTATAACTGAAGCATAAGGAATCCTACTCATGCATTGAACTTTCTCAGATGTAGTCGGATACATCATCTTGGAAAGATTAATACCATGTTTAAGAGATAAAAGTTTTCTTTTATAATTTTTTATGCTAAAACTTTTTAGCACCTTTTTTATATACAATTTTTATGACAGGCCTAGTATTCTTTTAGATCTATCCCTATAGATCTCTATTCCAAGAATATAGGCTGCTTCCCTTAGGTCTTTCATAGAGAATTTTTTGGACAACCATTTTTTGACCATGGTCAGCATGGGAATACCATTCTCAATGAGAAGAATATCATCTACATACAATATGAAAAATATTATTGTGCTCCCACTGATCTTTTTGTACATGCAAGGTTCCTCTTCATTTTTGATGAAATCAAACGATTTGCTCACATCATCAAAATGATGATTCTAACTTTGAGAAGCTTGCTTTAATCTGTATATGGACTTTTGTAGTTTACAGACTTTGTGATCACCATTACCAGATGTGAAACCCAAAGGTTTCTCCACATAGATATTTTTCTCAAGATATCTATTTAAAAAAATAATTTTCAAATTCATCTATCAGGATTCATAATCATAATAAGCTGCAATAGCAAGTAGAGTACAGATGGATTTCAATATGACTATGGACGAGAAGGTTTCTTAATAGTCAATGCCCTCATGCTGACTGTTGGGTATAAAATAATCCCAATCGAAGTTCGTAAGAGGCCAACCCTCCCAGGACTCTTCCGGCTTCCGACCTTGTGCGGCATTTTTCTGAGCTCCCCCGACCGTCTGAGCTTCCACAGTTCCATCCGGACTCCTCCAGCAGTCGAACTTCCATAATGTCCTCCAGATTTCTCCAACGGATGAACTCCTATCGTACCCTCTGGATTTCTCTGATGATGAGCTCCTTCAGTCATCTATCAGACTTCTCCAAATGCTTTGTGGGCTTCACTATCAGTCAATTTTTTACAGTAATCGATTACTCTCCAAATCTCTTCCAGACTTCCTCCTGTCACAATCGACTTTACTCCGAGCTTCTTTCAGACTTCGTCAATGTCCGGACTTCTCCAGTAGCAGGACTTCTATAGTAACCAGACTCTATCCAAGTTTCTACAGTGGTCGACCGCCTTTCGAATTTCATCTGAGCTTCTACAGTAAGCGAATTCCATCCGAACTTCTATTGCAAGCAGACTTCATCCAAGTTTTTATGGTAAGTGGTCTTCGTTCGAGCTTCTACAATAAGCAGTCTCCATCCGGACTTCTACAGCAATCGATCTTTGTCCGAGTTTCTATAATAAGCGATCTCCATCCGGGCTTCCATGGTAACCGATCTTCGTCCGAGCTTCTATAATAAGCAGTCTCCATTCGGGCTTCCACGGCAACCGATCTCCATCCGAGCTTCTACAGTAAACGACCTCCTTCCGGACTCTTACAAGAACCAGACTCCATCCGAACTTCTACAGCGGATGGATTCTAAACAAACTTCTATGACGGATGGGCTCCAGCAGTCAGATTTCTACAGTGACCAACTATCTTTGGTGTCTTTCATACCTCTCAGTGCCAACCAGACCCTCCAACGGACAAATTTCTTTCGGACCTCTCTAGCGGTCGATCTTTCACAGTGTCCTCCAAACTCCTCCAGCGGACGAGCTTCCATAACGCCTTCCAAACTCTTCTATCGATCGACCTTCTATAGCGCCTTCCGAATTCTGCTATCGACCGACCTTCTGTTGGATTCCTCATGCAATCGGGCCTCTCCAGCGGATAGTCTTCAGACAAGCTTCTACATTAGACAAATTCCAGACGGACTTCTCTAGCAATCGGACTCCAGCCAGATTTCTCCAATAAAAAGTTTTCGTTCGGACTTCTACAGCAGATGACTTCCATCTGCAGCATCAACACCTAAGGCACCCAACAATAGTTAACCCGTCAGCAACCTCGAAAACATCCGAGCTTCTCTTAAATTGCTGAGATAGAGAGCTATTCTGCTCCACCAGACGTCCCAACCGAGCTTCAGCCTTCCAGCCCGAACTCTTCGATAAGTCGCGACAACGGACACCACTCCACTCTCTGTAACAAACTCCACTTGGCCCCACCACTCCCCGATAAGTCGCGATAATGGACACCACTCCACTCTCTGTAACAAACTCCACGTGGCCCCGAACGGCCCACTACCAGGTAGTTACAGACGTCGCTATCAATCGGTTATGCTCTCCCATCTATAAAAGAGACCCCCCAGATACATTCTCCTCTAAGCTCTAAGTACTATCTCTAAACTCTGCTAAAATTTCATTCGAGTGCTCCATTTCTATTGAGGCAGAGTACTGACTTGAGCATCGGAGTATCTTACCGGAGTAACCCCAACTCCTGTTTAGACTTTCCTTGTAGGTCCCGACGGTGGCCGTGATCCCCTCGACTCCAGCTTCTCCAGCATCGATGAAATTCTGCACCAACAGAATTGGCGCTAGAGGAAGGGCCTGTGTCTTCTCAGGATCCTTATTCTTAAAGGAGTACTCAACGGGACTATCTCCAGACATCTTCTTCGATATCTTTTTCTTCTTTTCTGGCCAGATCCCAACCTGATGCCTCCCCAAAAGGCATCCACCAGGCGATCTACGGCCTCCGTTGCCAGATCTAAGTAAGATCTGCCAGCTCTGGCCTCATCTCCAATTTTTTAGGCTTTTCCTCCTCTAACAATGGCAGTCAGCATGGAGCAGTTCGACCTGCTGGTTCAGCAGGTCAGGGGCCTCATCGAAGCAGTGCAGGCCATGCACCAGCAGTAGCAGCAGTCGCAGGGAGTTCTAAAATCTGACGATCGGGTGGCCTACTTGGGCCAGTCGCCCTGTATCCTCCAGAAAGGGGAAGCAGAAGGTAGAGAGCCCTCTATCTGATCATGATTCCACCCTCGGAGGGTCCCTACCTCCGTTCTGTCAGAAGACTCTCGAGATTCGCAATCGAGAGGATCTCCTAGATCAAAGGTTCCAAGAGATGAATTGACAGATCGAAGAGCTCCATCATGCTCCCCCTGCTTATGGTGAGGATATCTGTACTGATCCTCCTTTTTCTCAAATGATTATGCAAGAATTGATCCCGTCGAACTTCAAGCTCCCCCAATTCAAGAGCTACGACGGGACCTCAGATCTAGTTGATCACCTAGAGGCCTTCCGGACAATGATGCTGCTCCATGACGTGCCAGACGTCATCCTGTGCCGAGCTTTCCCATCTACCTTGAAGGGAGCAGCAAGATATTGGTATTCGATACTGAAGCTGGGTACTATCTTCTCCTTTGATCAAATGAGCCACCAGTTTGTGGCTCATTTCGTTAGCAGTCAATATCCCTGGAGAGGTTCGGAGTCCCTCATCAACATCAAGCAAAAGGAGGGAGAGTCCATCCGAACTTATGTCAACCATTTTAACGTCGCTGCATTGGAAGTCCGAAACTTAGACCAATCAGTTGCAATGGCCGCCCTGAAGAGTGGTCTTCAAAAGAATGACCTTCTATTTTCTCTGAAAAAAATGTATCCAAGGGACTTCGCTGATTTGCTGGCTCAGACTGAAGGATATGCTTGGGCAGAGGAAGCCTTCAAGCTAAAGGATGAGGAGGCCGCAAAGGAGCGACAAGCGGGTGACTCCAGCAAGCCCGGAGCTGAAAAAGGGTCGGGTGAAGCTCCGCCATATTTTCGAACTCCCTCCAGACACAAGCATGTCCGAACTCCCCCCTGAGCTCGTAGGCAGAGAAGCCCGAACCACAGAGTTCGATGGAACTCTCCCCCAGGAAGATTCCACAGCTACGCCCCTCTCAATGCTCCAAAAACTCAGGTGCTGATGGAGATCAGGGAGCAGCTACCAAGGCCGAAAAAGATGTACACACACCCTGAGAAGTGCAACCCTAACAGGTTCTGCCTCTATCATCGTGACCACGACCATGACACGGAAGAGTGTATTCAGCTCCGAGATGAGATCGAGGAGCTCATCAGAGGAGGTCGGCTCAACAGATTCATCCGACATCGATTTGAAGGTAGGGAAGATCGATCGAGGGCCCTACCACAATCAGAGCTGCCAAGGAGGGAAGAACAGCCTGAAGATCGGCTTCCAATCGGGATCATCAACACCATCTCTGGAGGACCCCGATGGAGAGCAGCCAGTGGATCGGCCGGACCACCCAAGCGACAGAGGACTGAAGAATCTATAATCTTTACTGAAGAAGATGCCTAGAGGATTCAATTCCTCCATAATGATGCGGTCATAGTTTCTTTAAATATTGCTGACTATGATGTACGCCGCATTCTTGTTGATAATGGAAGCTCGATCGATATTTTATTTTACGATGCATTCTCAAAAATATCCATTCCAGATGATCGATTAGGGCCGATAAGCTCCCCATTGGTAGGGTTCACTGGCAATGCTGTGCCAGTGGAAGGAGTAATAACTTTGACCGTAGTTGCAGGTCGGTGCCCGAAATAATCTAGAGCGCAAGTGGATTTTTTGGTAGGAAGGGCGCCGTCTGCCTACAACGCAATACTCGGTCGACCTGGCCTCAACGCCCTCCGAGCTGTGGTATCGACCTACCATTTGAAATTAAAATTTTCTACAAGCCAAAGGGTTAGAGAGATCAGAGGAGATCAAGTCCTAGCAAAACACTGCTACAACATAGCCCTACAAAGAAATGATCAGTCTGACCCTTGTTTGGTTGATGAATTAGACACCTGTGACGACCTTGCTGAAGAACGGGGTGAGCCAATTAAAGATCTTGTCTCAATTCCTTTGAACGATGGGAATGAAGAGCATGTGGTGAAGATCGGCTCCAACCTGGGAGAAGAGGTACAGACATAGCTCATCAATTTTTTACAAAAGAATGCAGATGTTTTCGCTTGGATCCCGACGGACATGTCGGGGATTGATGCGGAAGTCATGGAACACCGTCTAGCTGTTGATCCCAAACATCGATCAATGAAGAAAAAAATTCGAGGTCATGCACCGAAAAGGTAGAAGGCAATAGCTGAGGAAGTTGATAAACTCCTGAAAGCTAGGTTCATCAGAGAAGTCAACTATCCGAACTGGGTCTCCAATGTGATTCTCGTCAAGAAGGCGAATGGCAAGTGGAGGATGTGTATAGACTTCAAAAAGCTGAACAAAGCCTGCTCGAAAGATAGTTACCCTCTGCCCAGAATTGACCAATTAGTGGATACAACCTCGGGCCATGAGCTTCTCACTTTCATTGATGCATTCTTCGGCTACAATCAAATCAGGATGGCACCAGAGGATGAAGAAAAGACTGCTTTTATCATTGACCGTGGTCTTTTCTATTACAAGGTCATGCTTTTTGGACTCAAAAATGCAGGGGTGACCTATCAATGGCTGGTGAACAAGATCTTCAAAGAGCAAATTGGCCGCAATGTGGAGGTCTACATGGATGACATGCTTGTAAAAAGCAAATCCTCAATGAACCACATCATCGACCTTGAGGAGACCTTCAATGGCCTCCGAAAATACAAGATGAAGCTGAACCCAACCAAGTACGCTTTTGGAGTAACCTCAAGAAAATTCTTGGACTTTATGGTATCGGAGCGTGGGATCGAAGCAAATCCGAAAAGGATTTGTGCCATTCAGAAAATGACCGCCTCGAAGTCAATAAAGGAAGTTTAGTGCCTTACTGGGAGAATAGCAGCTCTGAATCGCTTCGTCTCAAGGTCGGCCGAACAGTGCCTACCTTTCTTTTAGACTTTTAAGCAGCCGAAGAACTTCTATTGGACCACTGAATGTCAGCAAGCGTTCGAAGAATTGAAGAACTACCTCAGCTCACCTCTGCTATTGGCAAAGCCCGAACCTGGAAAGGAGTTATTTCTGTACCTAGCGGTCTCCCCCGTGGCTTTCGCAGTAGTTCTGGTTAAGGAAGAAGCAAAAATCCAATGGCCGATCTACTACATAAGTCGAGTATTGAGAGATACCGAAACCAAGTATACTAAATTAGAGAAACTAACTTATGCCCTGTTGATTGCAGCCGAAAGGCTCCGACCTTACTTTCAAGGGCACACCATAACACTGCTCATCGACCAGCCGATTAAGGCAGTTCTACATCGGGCGGATGCTTTCAGAAGGATAGCGAAATAGATGGTTGAGCTCATAAAATTTGACATCAACTATCGACCTCGACCGACGATAAAAGCCCAGATATTAGCAGACTTCATAGTGTAATGCACCATCCTGGAAGAAGCCAAATTTGAACGAGGTGAAGCTGACAACCCGGGACTCCAACCGAACTTTCTTGAGGGAAGATCAGATTTCCCTGATGGTTTTTGGGCCCTCTACGTGGATGGTTCCTCCAACATGTCAGGCACGGGCGCGGGCCTGATCTTGGTCAATCCGGAAAGAATTATCGTAGAGTACGCACTGCGCTTCAAATTTTCTCCGACAAATAATAGAGCGGAATATGAAGCTCTGATTGCAGGACTGAAGATCACCAAAGAATTAGAAGTAGATCGGCTCCAAGTCTACAGTGACTCCCAATTGGTGGTGGGACAAGTCAGTGGAAACTATGAAGCTCGGGAGGACAGTATGGCCAAGTACCTCGAAAAGGTAAAAGAGATCACCCCTGCCTTTGGCAGGTTTAACATCAAGCAAATTCCAAGAGCAAAAAATACCAGGGCCGATCTTCTCTCCAAGTTGGCTACACTGGCTCAGGCTGAACTACCCAAGGAAGTCCTCTTCGAAGTTATGAAATGTCCAAGTACGAAAGAACTGTAGCTTGTAATGGAGATTAGCCATGAACCTAGTTGGATTGACCCACTGGTTGCATACCTCAAAGATGGGATTCTTCCTCATGATGCAAAAGAAGCTTGAAAGCTTAGAAATCAGGCCTCCTGATATATCTTTTATGAGGGCAAGCTGTACAAGAGGTCGTACTCTCTGCCTCTCCTGAAATGTCTCTGGCTTTTTGAAGCCAACTTTGCCTTATGGGAGGTACATGAAGGAGTCTGCGAAAGTCACCTGGGGGCCAGATCTTTATCCCACAAACAGCTCTGACAAGGTTATTGCTGGCCTACAATGTACCACGACTCTATTGAATATGTCAGAAAGTGTGATCGATGTCAAAGATATGCGAATATCCAAAGACAGCCCGCCTCCGAACTTACACCCTTGACTGCCCCATGGTCGTTTGCACAATGGGGGATGGATATCCTTGGACCTTTTTCCATAGCACCCGTGCAGCGAAAGCTTCTCCTGGTGGCAATTGACTACTTCACCAAGTGAGTCGAAGCCGAACCTTTGGTGAAAATCACAGAAGCTAAAGTGCAGGACTTCATATGAAAGTCAATTGTTTGTAGGTTCGGCTTACCCAGAACTCTCATTACTGATAATGGGTGACAATTTGCTGGAGCAAGGTTTGCTAAATTTTGTGAGGACTTAAACATCTCCCATAACTTCACGTCAATAGCCCATCCGCAGGCAAACGATGAAGCCAAGGTGACTAATAGGACTCTGTTGCAAGGAATCAAGGCGAGACTTGAAAAAGCAAAGGGAACTTAGACAGACGAGCTTTATCATGTGTTATGGACATACTGAACTACCCAAAGACTGCCCATGGGGGAGACCCCCTTTGCCTTAGACTTCAAAATAGAAGTCGTTATCCTGATTGAACTCAAGCTTCCGTCAGTGCGAGTCGTGGCATTCGACGAGCAGCGCAATTCATGGGATCTTAAGGCCAACCTCGACTTATTAGAAGAAAAGCAGGAGACAGCTCAAGTTCGGATGGTAGCCTACAAGCAAAAAGTAGTCCGCTACTACAACTTTCGGGTCAAGAGCAAAGCCTTCAGAGTGGGGGACTTAGCACTCTGGCGAGCCGCTGTTTCACAACTTCAGAATCAAAGAAAACTTGCCCCAAATTGGAAAGGCCTGTATGAAGTCAGGGAGGTAGTCCGGCTCGGAACATACTATCTAAAAGATCTCGGAGGAGCGGACCTTCCGTGATCGTGGAATTCGAAAAATTTATGAATGTATTATCGATAACTTTGCCTTAAATAAAAGTTTCATATTCACATATCTTTTCTTTTGGCATGAGCTTATAACGACAGGGAGTAGCTCCTTCAGACAATCAAAACTAAGCATGTCAGGGACAAGAGGAGAACCTCATCCCGACACAAATGAAGGCCTGATTATTAAGAGATCAAATGGGGGGAGAGGCCCTTGCAACGGCCCTTATGCGCCCCCACAGCCATGTTAGGAACAGGAGGATAACCTCATCCTAACATGAGTAAAGTCAAAGACCCGATTATTAAAAGACTGGATGGGGGAGAGGTCCTTGCAATGGCCCTTATGCACCCCCACAGTCATGTTAGGAACAAGAGGAGAATCTCATCCTAACATAAGCAAAATTAAAGGCCCGATTATTAAGAGATCGGATGGAGAGAGAGGCCCTTGCAACGGTCCTTATGCGCCCCCACAGCCATGTTACGAACAAGAGGAGAACCTCATCCTAACATGAGCAAAGTCGAAGGCCCGGTTATTAAGAGACCGAATGGGGGAGAGGCCCTTGCAACGGCCCTTATGCACCCCCACAGCCATGTTAGGAGCAAGAGGAGAACCTCGTCCTAACATAAGCAAAGTCAAAGGCCGATTATTAAGAGACCGAATGGGGGAAGAGGCCCTTGCAATGCCCTTATATGCCACCACAGCCATGTTAGGAACAGGAGGAGAACCTCATCCTAACATGAGCAAAGTCAAAAGTTTGATTATTAAGAGATCGGATGGGGGAGAGGCCCTTGCAACGACCCTTATGTACCTCCACAGCCATGTTAGGAACAGGAGGAGAACCTCATCCTAACATGAGCAAAGTCAAAGGCCTGATTATTAAGAGATCGGATGGGGGGAGAGGCCCTTGCAACGGCCCTTATGTGCTCCCACAGCCATGTTAAGAACAAGAGGAGAACCTCATCCTAACATGAGCAAAGTCGAAGGCCCGATTACTAAGAGACCGGATGGAGGGAGAGGCCCTTGCAACGGCCCTTATGTGCCCCCACAGCCATGCTAGGAACAGGAGGAGAACCTCATCCTAACATGAGCAAAGTTGAAGGCCCAGTTATTAAGAGACCGGATGGAGGGAGAGGCCCTTGCAACGGCTCTTATATGCCCCCACAATCATGTTAGGAATAGGAGGAGACCCTCATCCTAACATGAGCAAAATCGAAGGTCTGATTATTAAGAGTCCGGATGGAGGGAGAGGCCCTTGCAACGGTCCTTATGTGCCCCCACAGCCATGTTAGGAACAGGAGGAGAATCTCGTCCTAACATGAGCAAAGTCGAAGGCCCAATTATTAAGAGATCGGATGGGGGGAGAGGCCCTTGCAACGGCCCTTATGTACCCCCACAGCCATGTTAGAAATAGGAGGAGAACCTCATCCTAACATGAGCAAAGTCGAAGGTCCGATTATTAAGAGACCGGATGGAGAGAGAGGCCCTTGCAATGGCTCTTATGTGCCCCCACAGCCATGATAGGAACAGGAGGAGAACCTCATCCTAACATGAGCGAAGCTGAAGATCCAGTTATTAAGAGATCGGATGGGGGGAGAGGCCCTCACAACGGCCCTTATGCGCCCCCACAGCCATGTTAAGAACAGGAGGAAAATCTCATCCTAACATGAGCTGAATTGATTGTGTCAGAAAAAGGAAGAAAACCTCGTCCTGACGTAAACAAAGACCTGATCATTTAAGACTGGATGAGAGGAAAAGCCTCCTCAACAGCTCCTCTACACCCCTACAACCCCGTTAGGAGCAGAGGCAAAACCCTCGCCCAAACATAAAAAAAAAAAAAAAAAAAAAAGAAGAAGAAGAGGGGAGAGAAAAAGAGAAAGCAATGAGCTATGCCAGAGATAAGAAAAAAATAAACTACATCTAAGACACAAGGGACCTTATCTCAACGAGAAAGAAAACTCTTGTCAAAAGTCCTTAGTCTCTAAGGGGGAACCCAACACTAGCAGGAGAAAGTAGACTTCCTCAATGTAATGAGAAGTTCGAGCCCCAAGCTCGAACACTGAGAGAAAATATCAAATTCGAATGGCCTCGTAAAGACCTTCGGTCATGACCAAAAAGGATGAATCAACGCCACGATGATCAGGAACCTTCAAACAACGTCGACATCGAATAAGACAAAAGACAAGAGAAGCTCAGTAAACGATAACTCAGAGCAAGAATAGACAAGGTAATGAGAAAATTCTTTTTCATTTC
Source organism: Elaeis guineensis (assembly GCF_000442705.2). Classification (NCBI taxonomy): domain Eukaryota; kingdom Viridiplantae; phylum Streptophyta; class Magnoliopsida; order Arecales; family Arecaceae; genus Elaeis; species Elaeis guineensis. The sequence goes on from NC_026000.2 coordinate 79,323,759, forward strand.
ATTAGTAAAGAGAGCATTACAAAAGCCTTTGAAGGCCAAAAAAAGAAAAACAACAAGAAATGAAAAGAATACAAGGAACAAAAGGTAAAAGAAGCTCTCAAGAAGCTCGGCTCTTTCTGACTTCGAACTCTTGATTCCAGCCATTATCAGGGACTGTTTCAAGTTTTTAACTTCTTCTTCCAGTTTCTTCTTTCTTAGCAGCATCTCCCGATACATTTGGTGAAACCGTCGGTTTTCGCCCTTCGATTCCCGAAGCCTCTTTCTCAAAACTTCGAACTCCACTTCTGCATCCTTGACCGCCTGCGGCTCATAGGTCAACTGAATTTTCAGCCGCTACAGTTCGACTTTCTCCTTTCCAAGGGCTGCAGACAGTTCTTCCATAGTCCCCCTCAAGGATCGGAGCTCGTCGGAGCCTTGAATCGAAACAGCCCGGGCTCTTTCGGACAATTGTTTCTGAAGGCGGGCAACCTTGTCAGTCGTCGTCTTGAGCCTCCTTCTGTAGTTGTCTATTTGCCTATACCAACCGACTCGATAAGTGTTGTAATTCATCTCAGCATCCTGTAGCTGCTTCTAGAGGTCAGAGAATTTCTTCGACCAGTCCCAGCCATGGTCGGCCTGAGTTATAAGCCAGGACGAGCTCGAGCTCCCTTCCAATTGGTCGATCTTCTCTCGTGCAGCCGCCAACTCGACCTTGAGGGAGCTGATCTTGGAGGCTTGAGTCCAAGATCGGTTACTGGTGCATTTCTGGAGTTCCTCAAGCTCCTTCATAAAGTTGGCCTTCTTTCGGGTGTAGTCCATGAAGCCCTTTTTGTGGAGGTTCCGAAGGTGAGTAACCTCCACGGTAGCTTCTGAATGGCTCTTCCTTAACCAGTGAAGTTCGTCGTCCATCTTCTTTGATTTCTTCATCAGGTGACGAACTTTCCTTTCCAGATCCTGGATCATGGACTTCAAGGGAATTTCCTGCGGTAGGGGAAGAGCTTCGACAGGGCACTGTTGTCGGAAAATAAGAGCATCACAATGCAAATCATTATAAGAAAGAGGAATCCGATTTCATTGATTGAATAATTCTTAAGTACAAGAGGAAAAACAAAGTTGTAATAAAGAAAAAGTATAAAATTAGAGATCTCGGACCTCTGGAGCAGAAGTGGAGGAGCTCGGCGCCCCTAGAAGGTCAGCCATGGTGGCTGTGGCAGTTGAAGAGGCCCCGACTGGAGGGAGACTGGCAGTAGCTTCAAAAGGTCCAGCTTCATCATCGGATGCTTCATCCAGGAAGCTGAGGTCGAGTTCAAAAAACTTTCTAACCACCTTCTCCTGGCAAAGCTCGAAGCCTTTGATAAAGGTGGCCTGGCCGAACTTGATATTCAGATCCCTCATCTCGGAGGAGGTCTTGAACTCCTCCACTGCTTAAGCCCTCACCTCCGAGACTAGGGTCGGGATCTACTCCTTCAGCTTAGAGACCTCGACCTCTGCCTTCCTTCTTTCCTCCTCCAAGATAGCCTTCAGATCCATCGAAGTCTGTTCCTCCTTCTGGAGCACCTCTTAGAGACTCGTGACTTCGGCGATCTTCTCCTTAAGATGGCAGCCTCGGCCTGGCGACCTTCGTCTGCCTGGGCTGCTTCCTTCTTTGCATTGTTCATCACCTCGATATTGGCGATGAGCTGGTGTCCAATCTGCAAGAGCGGCCAGAAAGTCAATATGAAAGCTAAGGAATGCACTAAGTGAAGAAGCGAAAGGAAGAAAAAAGTAAACCGGCCTACCTCAAGAAAGAACCCCAGAGAGTCCCAAACCCGCTGTTCAGGATCGGCATGGATGATCCTATGGATGATCTCGGGCAAAACGCACCCGTCGACCAACCTTTTTATTAAATCGCTGTTGTTGAAGGGATTCTCCCCTGGATCTTCTTCGGAGCCGTTGGACCCCTCGATGGCAGCCCTACTGCTGTGGATCTTGCGGGCCACCGTCTTCTTCCTTATCCTCCTTTCAGCCCCCGACACCTCCTCGGGGCGAGACTTTGGAGCGGGAACCTCGATCGGAGGGCTTCTTGAAGAAGCTCGGGGGACTACGGGCTCGACATCAGAGGGGGCATCAACAGCAATGGCCACCTGGGCAGGCACGATCGAGCTGGTCTCCTCTACCCTCGCCTTCTTCGCCAACCCAAAAGTTGCGGCGCCTTTCCTCTTGTGGGTCTTGAGACCCTTGGCTAGTATCCGACTGCATCTGCATCTATATCTGCAATGAAAAAAGATTGGCACAGTTTAAAAATAGAATAAGAGAAAAGAGGAAGCAGCAAATGACTTGAGAAAGAAAAAAAAAATATACCGACAGGGTTGAGAGGGCTCAGGCCAACATTAAATAAAAGTTGCTCCTTCAGAAGGTCGGAGAGGAGAGGAGCTGGATAAGTCTTAAGTTTATTGGAGGCTTCAAGGTCGTCCTTCCCCTGGCTAGAAGCCCGACGGATGGAGTCCCTTAGAGAGCCCCAGGGGGGCAACCCCAGCCTCAGGGTCGGGCATCGGACGTAGAAGTACCTCTCCTTCCAATTGTGGATAGAAGAAGGGGCACCTTTCAGCAACCCCTTTCTACCGAACTGGAGGGAGAAGTACCACCAGTCCTTTGTCGAGGGGTGACGCTTAAAGGTATAAAAGTTTCTAAACAAGTAAAGAGTTGGCTGGACTTTAGCTAAATGACAAAGGGAAAGAAATCCTATCAGAAACCTAAAGGAGTTCGGTGCTACCGAAACTAGAGAAATGTTCAAAAAGCAAAAAAGAGCAACAACAAAAGATGGAAGTGAAAGTCGAAGCCCGACGCGGAAGGCTTCCTGGTATAAGCAAAAGTGGCCAAGGGGAGGGGCGCTAGTCCGGTCAGTTGGCCCAAGAAGCTCAAGCTCGTACTCTGGAGGAACCCCGTACTGAATCTTAATCAACGAGAGTTCGTCCGAGGTCAAAGAGCTGGGAATGGTGTCTGGTATGAAGACTGGACGAGGTTCGATCCTAAGTGCGGATTCATCTATATTACTGGGATTTTGGGGGCTGGAACTGACGAACTTCTAGAACTGCTAGAAGAAAAAGTGTTGGAGGATATTTTGAATCAAATGAAAACCCCAAAAAATCTCGAAAAAATTAGAAAAAATAGGAAACAAGGCACTCATGGAGAAATCGAACGGACGAAATGCAGAGGAGGAAAAACAGAAGAACAGCAAGAAAAAGAAGGGTTCTGAAACTAACCTAAGCTGGTCTGAGAGGTGTAGGAGGACAGCGAAGGCAATGGAGGTCAACCTAAAGGGCGCCTAAGACCGAGAGGGACACTGGAGGAAGATGAAGCTCTCAGGGAAGAAGAGGAGACCGAAGAAAAATCTTAGGCAAGGTGAAACCCCTAAAGGAGGGGGACCGATTTAAATAGACCTCAGGGTCTGATGCAATAATGATTGCAGATCTCCTTTGGCTGACCTACAACCGCCGCATGTCTCACTCATCGTGGCAGATGGCTGACGACTGACAGAATTATTATTGCATCGTACCTGGGGTGAAGCTCCAGCAGAAATTTGAAAAAAATCTTTTCGGGTCGCCTCGATTTGAAAAGACCCCAGCATCGGCACACCAAATGCCAAGATATCTAAAAATAATCGAGTATGAAAATCAAGGGGAGGCAACTTCGACTGTGAAAATTTTTCTGTACTTCCTTCATTCGAAACCCAAACTCGAAAGTAGGAGGACTGGTGTTGGGTATAAAATAACCCCAACCAAAGTTCGTAAGAGGCCAACCCTCCCAGGACTCTTTTGGCTTCCGACCTTGTGCAGCGTCTTTTTGAACTCCCCCGACTGAAGTGAAATTTGAGTGCAGGGGTAAAATGATAATTTTAAATTTTTTTCAAAATTACTATTTTATAATAAAAATTATTAATTAATCTAATTAATTAACATGTATTTATCCTACACTTGGATCTAAATATGATATATAACATGCATGCATTTAAATTTGAAATTCAAATTTGAACAGTAAATAATTTACTGTTCTGTGTTCAGAACATAATACCTTTGTACGGGTAGTCGATCACCGTAATCTGATCACCGTCAGGAGGATCTGATCATCGCAACACAGTCACACAGCATGTCTGGCCTCTGTGGATCATCCACATGAAGCTCCCGATCTGATCGGCTCCTCACGAGTGCTAGCTCATTGTAGAGCCCTTTCGACGGTCGATGCTGATCGAACTCCTTCGATCGATGTCTATCAATTTTACAGATACTCCAGATCATCAGTAAATATGCTTGAGAGGTAGATGATGCTCTCCCTTAAATTTGGTGGGCTCACGACACTCGTAGCTCACTAACTCACTTCCCGAACCCCAGGCTGAAACCCTAGGGAACACACTGAAAATGCTGCGCCCACTTTTATTTCTTTTCTTTCTTTTTCTCTCGAAGGTTTTGGACCTTCACCTCATGCACAAGGCTTCCTCACACCCCAGGCTTTCTCTCCAAAAAAATTTTCTATGCACGCCCTACCTTTCTCCTCTTTTTAAAACAACGCAAGACGTGTCTTATCCGCATGAGAGGATAAAGATAAGTGGTTGCACATTTGAATTCAAATCGAATTTGAATTCAAATACAAACCAACTCATCCCTATCCACTTGGACATGAGAAGAGAAGGGGCGTGGCATCATTTGTGCATGGAGAGTTTACACGAGAAACTCTTTCTCGTGTAAATAAGTGGCGCACAAGATAAGAGGGGGTGCATGGAGTTGGTTGGTTGCCCATTTAAATTCAAACTTCATTTAAATTTGAATGGCCAACCAATCATCTTTATCTATCCATTTGGTGCAGAAAGGATGGGCGTGGGATGGCCTTTGCGTGGGAGAAAATTCACGAGAAGTTCCTTCTCGTGAATTCAAATGGGCGTAGAAGAAGTGAGGTGGCGCAGGGAGTTTGGGTCAAGGTGGTTTCTCATTTTAAACTAACCTAATTGAACCAATTTAATTAAAATAAGCTCAGCCCAATTAGACTAATTTAAACCCAACTTAATTAGGCTTAATTAAGCTCAATAAAATCCTAATCAAATCAAGAATTGACTAAGCCCAACCCCTGATCAAATCAGGGACCAAACCATCTCGATGATTAGGTCAACTCTTAACCTAATCGGGTCAAACTCAACTGAATCCAATTCAATTGGACTTGATCCAAAAATAATTACTCAATCAAATTGAGTTAATTAGTTATCAAATCACTAATTAAACCTCTCATAAATATTAAGTCCAAATTCGATGGGCAATCGGGTATCAAAGTCCATCGATATGAAACCTTGATCGAAGAGTCCCAAACCAGTGGGACTCTTGACCCTGGTACCCAAAATGTGTGAACTCATGATCAGAGAATCTTGATTCTCGATCATAGAGTCCCAGACATGTAAGACTCATAGTTCATGAGCATTAGGACTCTTCATCAGCCATCAGATCATATAGAAACTTCTAATGTGTGTGACCCCGCAAGTTCGAACCTAAGCTGGTAGCACAGGAATCAATTCCTGTACTAATTGAAGTGACCATCTATCAATGGTACCTGACATCCAGATAGATTGAATAGTCATAATCGTAACATTCAGAACCTACGTGAATATGGTTACTGTATAATTCATCCCTTTTGACCCCTGTGTATAGGACGACTTAGGGTTAAACTGTCAATCCTGATTAGATCATTCGAATCATGCTCAACTCAAACAGTCCTGTGACTCCTCACTAGGACTACCCTGGCCAAAATTTTGCTAAATTGAAACACGACTGTACATAGCTCCTAAACTGGAGTGGTCAATCCCATCTTGACACACGCACCGACAAGTCAAGTACTTGACTATACCCAGCAGCCTTCCATCACTGAATTAAAAATTCAGGTAGTCCAGTGCCTAAGTGCAGTGAGTTGCTTGCAAGTCACCATGACAGTCTCAGGTCGGAGGGACATTTATACCCATATCCCATCGGAGCAAATCTTGACAGCAGAAATAGCTCCGGAGTCGGTCACGTTCAGTGCAGATGTACCCTTACATCTCATCTGTATGCCATACCAGTGTCTCCACGCTCCTTGGTTAAGAGGACAACCAACTTATATGGCACACAATGACCTATGCTTGGTAAACATTATTGTTCTTGGTAAAAATGTATCATTTGGTTGCGAACAGGTTTAAGAACTAAACGATAAATCCTCCTTTGTCGAGTCTAAATAGTCCTAAGGACTTCACCACGACACAGGAGTTCATTAGAAGATGAAACAATTTGTGATGAAAAATATCAAAATAACTTTTATTTATTTATAATTTATATACTAATACAACAAAGAGCACAACCGTCAACAGGCTAACGATTGACTTTGAGATACTATTCCCAACAATCTCCCACTTGGCCTAAAGCCAATCGGTGCGGTATCTAATACCCATCTTCGACTTGAAGTCATTGAACTCCTTCACCGCAATGGCTTTAGTGAATGGGTCGGCTGGGTTCTCCTTCCCATCGATCTTCTGAAGGTCGACGTCACCTCGATCCATGATTTCTCAGATGAGATGGTAGCGATGCAGAATATGCTTCGTCCGTTGGTGTGCCTTCGGGGTGACGTCGACCTTCAGAAGATCGATGGGAAGGAGAACCCAGCCGACCCATTCACTAAAGCCATTGCGGTGAAGGAGTTCAATGACTTCAAGTCGAAGATGGGTATTAGATACCGCACCGATTGGCTTTAGGCCAAGTGGGAGATTGTTGGGAATAGTGTCCCAAAGCCAATCGTCAGCCTGTTGACGGTTGTGCTCTTTGTTGTATTAGTACATAAATCATAAATAAATAAAAATTATTTTGGTATTTTTCATCATAAATTGTTTCATCTTCTAATGAACTCCTGTGTTGTGGTGAAGTCCTTAGGACTATTTAGACTCGACAAAGGAAGATTTGTGTTTAGTCCTTAAACCTGTTTGCGACCAAATGATACATTGTTACCAAGGACAATAATGTTTATCGAGCATAGATCGTTGTGTGCCATATAGGTTGGTTATCCTCTTAACCAAGGAGTGTGGAGACACTGGTATGGCATACAGGTGAGATGTAAGGGTACATCTGCATTGAACGTGACCGACTCCGGAGCTATCTCTACTGTCAATATTTGCCCCGATGGGATATGGGTATAAAAATCCCTCCGATCTGAGACCGCCATGGTGACTTGCAAGCAACTCACTGCACTTAGGCACTGGACTACCTAAATTTCTAATTCAGTGATGGAAGGCTGCTAGGTGTAGTCAAGCACTTGACTTGTCGGTGCATGTGTCAAGATGGGATTGACCACTCCAGTTCAGGAGCTGTGTACAATCGTGTTTCAATTTAGCAAAATCTTGGCCAGGGTAGTCCTAGTGAGGAGTCACAGGACTGATTGAGTTGAGCACGATTCGGATGATCTACTCAGGGTTGACAGTTTAACCCTGAGTCATCCTAAACACAGGGGTCAAAAGGGATGAATTATACAGTAACTGTTGGGTATAAAATACCCCCCAGCCGAAGTTCATGACAGGAGTGGCCCTCCGGGGATTCTACCGACTTCCGACCTTCGGTGACGTCTCTCCGAACCTCTCTGGCGGCCGAGCCTCCGCAATACTCCCAAATTTTGCCAACGGATAAGCCCCCACCAGCGTCGACCGGATTCTTCACGATGGACGGACTCCACCCAATCTTCTACAATGATTGACCACCTTCTAGACTTCATCCGGACTCCTACGGGAGTCGGACCTCCGACTTCAGTTGCAAATAGACTTCGTCCGGACTCCTACGGGAGTCGGACTTCATCCCCGACTTCGACTGCGGGAAGACTTCATCCGGACTCCTACAGGAGCCGGACTTCATCCCCGACTCCAAATGCAGGTAGACTCCATCCGGACTCCTACGGGAGCCGGACTTCATCCCCGACTCCAAATGCAGGTAGACTCCATCCGGACTCCTACGGGAGCCGGACTTCATCCCCGACTCCAAATGCAGGTAGACTCCATCCGTACTCCTACGGGAGCCGGACTTCATCCCCGACTTCAACTGCAGGTAGACTCCATCCGGACTCCTACGGGAGCCGGACTTCATCCCCGACTCCAAATGCAGGTAGACTCCATCCGGACTCCTACGGGAGCCGGACTTCGTCCCTGACTTCAACTTCAGGTAGACTCCATCCGGACTCCTATGGGAGCCAGACTTCATCTCCGACTCCAAATGCAGGTAGACTTCACCTGGACTCCTATGGAGCCGGACTTCGTCCCCGACTCCAAATGCAGGTAGACTCCATCCGGACTCCTATGGGAGCCGGACTTCATCCCTGACTTCAACTACAGGTAGACTTCGTCCACACTCCTACGGGAGTTGGACTTCATCCCCGACTTCGACTGCAGGAAGACTTCATCCGGACTCCTACGGGAGCCAGACTTCGTCTCCGACTCCAAATGCAGGTAGACTCCATCCGGACTCCTACGGGAGCCGGAGTTCATCCCCGACTCCAAATGCAGGTAGACTCCATCCGGACTCCTATGGGAGCCGGACTTCATCCCTGACTCCAAATGCAGGTAGACTCCATCCGGACTCCTACGGGAGCCGGACTTCATCCCCGACTTCAACTGTAGGTAGACTCCATCCGGACTCCTACGGGAGCCGGACTTCGTCCCCGACTCCAAATGCAGGTAAACTCCATCCGGACTCCTACGGGAGCCGACTTTATCCCCGACTTCAACTACAGGTAGACTTCATCCGGACTCCTACGGGAGCCGGACTTCGTCCCCGACTCCAAATGCAGGTAGACTCCATCCGGACTCCTACGGGAGCCGGACTTCATCCCCGGCTCCAAATGCAGGTAGACTCCATCCGGACTCCTACGGGAGCTGGACTTCATCCCGACTTCAAATGCACGTAGACTCCATCCGGACTCCTATGGGAGCCAGACTTCGTCTCCGACTCCAAATGCTGGTAGACTCCATCCGGACTCCTACGGGAGCCGGACTTCATCTCCGACTCCAAATGCAGGTAGACTCCATCCGGACTCCTACGAGAATCAGACTTTGTCCCCGACTCCAAATGCAGGTAGACTCCATCCGGACTCCTACGGGAGTCAGACTTCATCCCTGACTCCAAATGCAGGTAGACTCCATCTGGACTCCTACGGGAGCCGGACTTCGTCCCTGACTCCAAATGCAGGTAGACTTCATCTGGACTCCTACGGGAGCCAGACTTCGTCCCCGACTTCAACTGCAAGTAGACTTCATCCGGACTCCTACGGGAGCCGGACTTCATCCCTGACTCCAAATGCATGTAGACTCCATCCAGACTCCTACGGGAGCCGGACTCCGTCCCCGACTTCAACTGCAGGTAGACTCCATCCGGACTCCTACGGGAGTCGGACTTCGTCCCCGACTTCAACTGCAGGTAGACTTCATCCGGACTCCTGCGGGAGCCGAATTTCGTCCTGAACTCCTATTGCAGGTGGACCTCACCCCGAACTCCTACAAGGGCCGGACTTCGAGCCCCTACTGCAAGCGACCCACTCTGAGTTTCTGCTACAAACGATCTACTTCAAACACCTACCACGAGCGTGAAAGGAATATGCCCTATAAGCCAATCAAAATGTATAAATAGATGGATATTTTTGTCTCCCGACAACTCATGTACTGATGTTTTAAATAAATAAAGGCGTTTAGTTCATCATATGCTGCATCTTATTTTGATGAACCCCATAAATTAGGGCTATGGTTTTAGGGTTATGATGCGATCATACCAAGTGAGACCTAAAACCTTAAAACTCTAATTTTAAATATTCCTAGTCGATGGAACATTGAATAGGGGATCAATGTTTTCGGTAAGACTGGTACATCCTGTGTATGCTCGACAGAGAGGGTAATTGATCTCACAATTACTTGTGTATGACACTAATATAAGGATGTAAGTGTTCATTAGAGAATGAATTCACTGAATTGATCCAATTAAAGAATATCTGATGGAGTCTTATCTACATGTCAACAGATTTTTTCTTATAGTGGGAATTGTGCATGTAAATCTTTTGACCTGAGACTACCGTAGAATCTTATAAGCAAGAATCCATATTGTGGATCATACTTGTTGGGTGTAAAACCCCCCCCCAGCCGAAGTTCGTGTCAGGAGTGACCCCTCGGGGATTCTACAGGAAGGCTACGCCCGAACTCCTACGGGAGCCGGACTCCGTCCCCGACTCCAGCAGCAAGAAGACTTCGTCCGGACTCCTACAGGAGTCAGACTCCATCTCCATCTTCAACTGCAGGTAAACCTTGCCCGGACTCCTATGGGAGCCGGACTCCGTCCCTGACTTCAGCAGCAGGAAGACTTCGTCTGGATTCCTACGGGAGCCGGACTTCGTCTCCGACTTCAACTGCAGGTAAACCTCGTCCGGACTCCTATGGGAGCTAGACTCCATCTCATACTTCGACTGCAGGCAAACTTCGTCAGACTCCTATGGGAGTCGGACTCCGTCCCCAACTTCGACTGCAGGCAAACTTCGTCCGGACTCCTACGGGAGTCGGACTCCATCTCCAACTTCGACTGCAGGCAAACTTCGTCCGGACTCCTACAGGAGTCGGACTCCGTCTCCAACTTCGACTGCAGGCAAACTTCGTCCGGACTCCTATGGGAGCCAGACTCCATCTCCAACTTCGACTGTAGGTAAACTTCGTCCGGGCTCCTACGGGAGCTGGACTCCATCTCCAACTTCAACTGCAGGTAAACTTCGTCCGGACTCCTACGGGAGCCGGACTCCATCTCCAACTTCAACTGTAGGTAAACTTTGTCCGGACTCCTACGGGGGCCGGACTTCATCCCCAACTTCGACTGCACGAAGACTTCGTCCGAGCTCCTACGGGAGCCGAACTTCGCCTCTGACTCCAGCTACAGGTAGGATTTGCTCGGGCTCCCACGGGAGCCGGACTTCCACCCTGAACTCTTGCTGAAGGTCTCGACTGAGATTCCTCGATAAATGATCCCCATCCGGGCTTTTGTGAAAATCAGACTCCAACCAAACTTCAGTCGACAAGTCTGGACCCCCTGGCAGGCCGCAGTAATGGCCACGACTTTGCTCCACTCCCTGCGGTGGATCCTACGTGGCTCCATCACTCCCTGGCAGGCCGTAGTAACGGCCACGACTCTACTCCACTCCCTGCGGTAGATCCTATGCGGCTCCATCACTCCCTGGCAGGCCGTAGTAACGGCCATGATTCTGCTCCACTTCCTGCAATGGATCCTGTGCAGTTCCACCACTCCCTGGCGAGTCACGACAACGGACGCCGCTCCACTCTCCGTAACTGATTCCACATGGCGAGCCATGGTGACAGTCATGACACCACCCCATTACTCTTCATGATAAATTCCTCCTGGCCCCATACGGTCCATGACGAGGCGATCATAAACAGTCACTATCAATCCTTTGCTCCCCCCGTCTATAAAAGGGGACCCCAGATATGTTATTCTCTAAGCTCAAAATTCTATCTCAAAACTCTGCTAAAATTTTTGTTCGAGCGCTCCATTCTTGTTGAGGCAGAGAACTGACTTGAGCGTCGGAGGGTCTTGCCGGAGCAACCCCACCTCCGGCTTAGACTTCTTTTGCAGGTCCCGGTAGCGATCGCGACTCCCTCGACTCCAGCTTCTCCGACGCAGGCGGATTTTTGCACCAACAGGATTGGCGCTAGAGGAAGGGCCTGTGTCTTTGCAGTACCCTTCTTCTTAAAGGAACGCTCAACGGGACCGCCTCCAGTCATCTTTTTCGGTGTCTCCTCCTCTTTCCCCCACTAGATCCTCGCCCGATGCCTTCTCGCGAAGCATCCACACGGTGACCCGCGGCCTCCGCAGCCAGATCTCAGGCTCCGACCTCACCTTCAGTTTTCCAGGCCCCACATCCTCCGGCAATAGCCGCCGGCATGGAGCGGTCGGACAATCGGCCTCCGACGGATTTCGCCAACACCATCTCAGAAGAATCTCAGTAGGGAGCGATCGGCGTATTGGCCGGACCTCCCAAGCGACAAAAGATCGAGGAATCCATAACTTTCACCGAAGAAGATGCTCAGGGAGTTCAATTTCCTTATAACGACGCGGTTGTAGTTTCCTTGAATATAGCTAATTACGACATCCGTCGCATTCTTGTCGACAATGAAAGTTCGGCCAACATTTGTTCTACGACGCCTTCTCAAGAATGTCCATCCTTGACGGCCATTTGAGGCCGATTAGCTCCCCTCTAGTGGGGTTTACCGGTGATGCTATCCCGATGGAGGGAGTAATAACTTTGACAGTAGCTGCGGGTCGATATCCAAGATAATCCAGGGCTCTGGTAAATTTTCTGGTGGTGAAGGCACCGTCAGCCTACAACGCGATCCTCGGCCGACCCAGCCTCAATGCTCCCCGAGCCGTCATGTCAACCTACCATTTAAAGCTGAAATTTCCAACCAGCCAGGGGATCGGAGAGGTCAGAGGAGACCAAGCCCTGGCCAAACACTGCTACAACATAGCCTTGCAAAGAAGCGACCAATCCGACCCCTGTCCAGTTGATGGGCTGGATGCCCGTGATGACCTCACAGAGGAGAGGGGCGGCCCAATCGAAGATCTGGTTTCGATCCCTTTGAACGACGGGAATGCGGAGCATGTGGTGAAGATCGACTCCAACCTAGGGGAAGAGGTGTGGATGCATCTCATCGATTTTCTACAAAAGAATGCAAATATTTTCGCTTGGATTCCAGCAAACATGCCAGGGATTGACACGGAAGTCATGGAGCACCGCCTGGCCGTCGATCCAAAGCATCGATCGATGAAAGAGAAAATCTGAGGTCATGCACCAGAGAGGTAGAAAGCGATAGCCGAGGAAGTTGACAAACTCCTGAAAGCCGGATTCATTAGGGAAGTCAATTATCCTGACTGGATTTCCAATGTTGTCTTAGTCAAAAAGGCAAACGGTAAGTGGAGGATGTGCATAGACTTCAAAAAGCTGAATAAAGCCTGCCCAAAGGACAGCTACCCTCTGCCCAGAATTGATCAACTGGTGGACGCGATCTCGGGCCATGAGCTCCTTACCTTTATGGATGCATTCTTCGGCTATAATCAAATCAGGATGGCACCGAAAGATGAAGAAAAGACTGCTTTCATTACTAACCATGGCCTTTACTGTTACAGGGTCATGCCTTTCGACCTCAAAAATGCAGGCGCAACCTACCAACGGCTGGTGAAAAAAATCTTCAAGGAACAGATCGGCCGCAATATGGAGGTCTATGTGGACGACATGCTCGTAAAAAGTAAATCTTCCATGAAGAGGAGGCCTTCAGCGTCCTCCGAAAATATAAGATGAAGCTGAACCCGACTAAATGTGCTTTCGGAGTGACCTCGGGGAAGTTCCTGGGCTTTATGGTATCGGGATGCGGAATCAAAGCCAACCCAGAGAAAATTCGTGCCATCCAGGAGATGGCCGCCCCGAAGTCGATAAAAGAGGTTCAACGCCTTACAGGGAGGGTAGCAGCCCTGAATCGCTTCATCACGAGGTCGGTCGAATGGTGCTTACCCTTCTTCCAAACCCTCAAGCGACCGAAGAACTTCTGTTGGACCCCTGAGTGCCAACAGATGTTCGAAGAACTAAGGAGCTACCTCAGCTCACCTTCGCTGTTGGCAAAGCCAAAGCCTGGAGAGGAACTTTTTTATACCTGGCGGTCTCTCCCATGGCTGTCACGGCAGTCCTTGTCAAGGAAGAAGCAAAAGTCCAACGGCCGATCTACTACGTCAGTCGCGCGTTGAGAGACGCCGAGACCAGGTATACTAAATTAGAAAAACTGACTTACGCCCTGTTGATTGCAGCATGGAGGCTCCGATCCTACTTTCAAGGGCACACCGTAATGCTTCTCACCGACCAACTGATCAAGGCGATTCTACACCGGGCGGATGCCTCCGGGAGAATGGCAAAATAGGCGATCGAGCTCACAGAATTTGACATCAACTATCGACCAAGGCCAGCAGTGAAGGCCCAGATATTGGCAGATTTCATAGTGGAGTGTACTATCTCAGAGGAGGCCGAACCTGAACAAGGTGAAATTGACGATCTGGAGTCCCGATCGAACTCCCCCAAAGAAGAAGCAGATCCCTCTGGTTGCTTTCGGGCCCTCTACATAGACGGGTCTTCCAACATGTCAGGCGCAGGCGCGGGCCTGATCTTGATCAGTCCAGAGAGAATCATCGTGGAGTATGCTCTGCGCTTCGAGTTTTCCGCAACAAACAATGGAGCAGAATATGAAGCTCTGATCACAGGACTGAAGATCGCCAAAGAGCTGGGAGTAGATCGGCTCCAAGTCCACAGTGACTCCCAACTAGTAGTGGGACAAGTCAACAAAAACAACGAAGCACGGGAGGACAGCATGGCTAAGTATCTTGAAAAGGTAAAGGAGCTCGTCCCCGCCTTCAGTAGCTTCAACATCAGGCAGATTTTGAGGATGGAAAATACCAAGGCCGACCTTCTCTCCATGCTGGCAATGCTGGCTCCGACCGAATTGCCCAAGGGTATTCTCTTTGAAGTTCTAAAGTGCCCGAGTATGAAAGAATCACGACCCGTGATGGAAATTGACCGCGAGCCCAGCTGGATCGACCCACTGATAACATATATCAGAGACGGGGTTCCCCCCAGGATGCAAAAGAAGCTCGAAAGCTCAAAAATCAAGCCTCCCGATACATCCTTTATGAGGGCAAGTTGTACAAGAGATCATACTCTTTGCTCCTTTTAAAATGTCTCCGACCTTCAGAAGCTGACTACGCCTTGTGGGAGGTGCATGAAGGAATCTGCGGAAGCCATCTGGGGGCTAGATCTTTATCCCACAAGTTGCTCCGCCAAGGATATTACTGGCCGACGATGCATCATGACTCGATTGAATATGTCAGAAAGTGTGACCGATGTCAGAGATATGCCAACATCCAGAGACAGCCCGCCACCGAGCTTACACCCTTGAGTGCCCCATGGCCTTTTGCGCAATGGGGGATGGATATCCTTGGACCTTTTCCCGTGGCGTCGGGGCAGAGAAAGTTCCTCCTGGTAGCGATTGACTACTTCACCAAGTGGGTCGAAGCCGAACCACTGGCGAAAATCACAAAAGCTAAAGTGCAAGATTTCATTTGGAAGTCAATCATTTGCAGGTTCGGTCTGCCAAGAATCCTAATCACTGATAATGGGCGGCAGTTCGCGGGAGCAAGATTCATCTTATTCTGTGAAGATCTAAACATCTCCCACAACTCACGTCAGTAGCCCATCCTCAGGCGAATGGCGAAGCTGAAGTGACCAACAGAACCCTACTGCAGGGGATCAAGACAAGGCTCAAAAAGGCGAAGGGAACTTGGGCAGACGAACTTTATCATGTGCTGTGGGCGTATCGAACTACCCAAAGACTACCCATGGGGGAGACCCCCTTTGCTTTAGCCTTTGGAATGGAGGCTGTTATCCCAATTGAGCTTAAACTCCCGTTGGCGTGAGTCGTGGCATTCAACGAACATCACAATTCGCAAGGTCTTAAAGCCAACCTCGACTTACTGGAAGAAAAGCAGGAGGTAGCTCAAGTTCGGATGGCAGCCTACAGATAGAAAGTCGCCCGCTATTACAATTCTCGGGTCAAGAATAAAGTCTATAGAGTAGGAGATCTAGTACTTCGACGAGCCGCTGTCTCGCAACCTCAGGATCGAGGGAAGCTCACCCCAAACTGGGAAGGCCCGTATGAAGTTAAAGAAGTAGTCCGGCCCGAAACTTATTACCTCAAGGAGCTCGGAGGAGCAGACCTCCCACGACCATGGAGCTCGAAAAACTTACGAATGTATTACCGATAACTTTACCTTAAATAAAAGTTGCATATCTACATGTCTCCCCTCTTGGCACTAGCTTATATCGACAGGACAGTCAAAACAAACCGTATCAGAAGCGGGAGGGGAACTTCATCTCGACAAAGTTGAAGGCCCGGTTCTCTTTAGACCGGATGGGGGGAGAGGCCTTGCAACGCCCATATGTGCCCCCACAGCCCTGTTAGGGACAGGAAGAGAATCTCGCCCTAACTCGAGCAAAGTCGAAGGCCCGGTTCTCTTTAGACTTGATGGGGGGAGAGGCCCTGCAACACCCACATGTGCCCCCACAGCCCTATTAGGGACAGGAGGAGAACCTCGCCCTAACTTGAGCAAAGTCGAAGGCCCGGTTCTCTTTAGACCGGATGGGGGGAGAGGCCAAGCAACGCCCATATGTGCCCCCACAGCCCTGTTAGGGACAGGAGGAGAACCTCGCCCTAACTTGAGCAAAGTCGAGGGCCCGATTCTCTTTAGACCGGATGGGGGGAGAGGCCCTGCAATGCCCATATGTGCCCCCACAGCCATGTTAGAAACAGGAGGAGAACCTTGTCCTAACATGAGCAAAGTCGAAGTCCCGATTACACCTAGACCGGATGGGGGGAAGGGCCCAGCAGCGCCCATATGTGCCCCTACAGCCGCGTTAGGGACAGGAGGAGAACCTCATCCTAACCAAAATTGAAACCTGTTACGATAGAAATAGGGGAAGAACCTCGCCCCGACATCAATTAAGGTCTGGTCATTCAAGACCAGATGAGAAAAAGGGGGACCTTCCCAGCGGCCCCTTCGCAATAAGACTCCGTCCGGACTTCTATGGGAGCCAAACTTTGCCCTCGACTTTGATCGCAAGAAGACTCCGTCCGGACTCCTACAGGAGCCAGACCTCGCCCCCAATTTCCATCGTAGGTAGACTTCGTCCGGACTCCTAAGGGAGCCAGACTTCGCCACTGACTTTAAGTGCAGGTAGACTTCGCCCGGACTCCTACGGGAGCCGGGCTCCATCCCCGACTTCAACCATAAGCAGACTCCGTCTGGACTCCTGTGGGAGCCAGATCTCATCTCTGACTCTGGCTATGGGAAGACTCCATCCGGACTCCTACGGGAGCCGGACTTCGTCCCCGACTTAAACCGCTGGTAAGCTTCGTCCGAACTCCTACGGAAGCCGGACTTCGCCCCTGACTTCAATTGCAGGTAGACTCCGTCCGGACTCCCACAGGAGCCAGACTTTGCCCCGACTTCACCTACGGGAGCCGGACTCCCGCAACCCCACCAAGAGCAGAGGGAAAAATCCCACTCGAAAAAGAAAAAGGGGAAAGGGGAGAGGAGTTAAAAAGGAAAGCGATGGACTACGTCAGTGATGAATGGAAAATAATCAGCATCAAAGATGCAGAGAACCTCATCTCAGCAAGGATTGGGGTTCTTATCAAGAACCCCAGCTTTTAAGAAAGCTCTCAATGCAAGCCCGAGATAAGACGACTTCCTCAGGATGACGAGAAGCTTAGACCTCCGAGCTCGAGCCCTGATGGGGGGTACCAAACCCGAGCGGCCCCAGATAAATCTGTGGCCACAGACGAAAGAATGGGTCAATGCGATGGCAATCGGGTACCTCCGAACGATGCAAAGGCCAAAAAGAAGCTCGGCAAGCGACAATTCAACACATGAGTAAAAGAGGTAGCAGAAAATTCTCTTCTCATATTATTCATTAAATATATATTATAGAGCCATTAAGGCTGAAGGAGAAGGATAACTAAAAAGGCAAGCCGACGTGGCAACAACCGGTAACCTCCGGACGACATCAAAAAAAAAAAAAAAAAGAAGAAAAGAAGAAAAGAAGAGAAAGAGAGAGAAGGGAATACAACAATAACAATGGTAAAGGAAAGAAGTTCAGCAGGTAGCAATTCAACGCAAAGTGCGGACGAAGTAACAAAATCTCCTTCTCATTTTTCGATTAACAAGATGTACGTTACAACACCCGGAGGGCCAGAAAAAGAAAACATTACTACAAGACTCGAAAGGGATACACCGGAGGCCACTTCAAGCTGTAGACTTCTCTTCCCGATTCTGTCCTTCTCAGCAGTATTTTCCAGTGTGTGTGATAAGCCTCTCGGCTCTCGCCCCTTGCCTCATTCCGCTCCATCGCCGAAACCCCAACCATAGGGGGAAAAGGATGGGATAGAATTCAGGGGGCAGCGAAGGCAACGGCAGTGGCGACGACGACCTACATCAAGAAGAACCGGAAGTACCCCAGAGGCCGCGATGGCACCGGAGGCATGCGCCACCACCGTGTGCTCCACGACAACCACCATCCTAGGTACTCCGGCAAGGTCGGAATGCGCTACTTCCACCATCTCCGCAACAAGTTCTACTACCCCACCATCGGCGCCAACGCTTCTGGTCCCTCGGTCCCGACGACGTCAAGAATCCCGCCACAGCTTGTGACGACAACTCTGCCCCCTTGACCAGTGTCGCCCCATTCAGCCACTCCAAAATTCTCGAGCGGAATGCCCTCATCGGTTGTCCCCGTTATTAAACCCCTGTTGTTGAATGAATTCTCCCTCGAGCCCCCTTTAAGGTAACGGGAACCCTCGGTGACATTTTGACAGCCGAAGAACTCGCAGGCCGCTGTTTTCCTCCTCACACACCTCTTGGTCCGTGGCATCCTCTCGAGGTTGGCCTCCGTGGTGGGGGCCCCAGTGGGAGAACTCCTCGGAGAGGCTAGGGGGACTGAAGATGGCGGAGAGCCGACGAGGATGGCGAAGACTGGTGCGAAGGGCGCTCGGAGTCGAAAAGGGCACCGATGGAGTGGCGAGTGGCTAAACTCTCAAGCGGAAGAAAGGTGTCGACCCTCAGGCGAAGTGAAGCCCCTGGAGGAAAGGCGGGGGCTTAAATAAGCAATGGGGCCTGGCGCAGTTATGGTGGCAGATATCCCTAGGCCAACCAGTACCCGCCACGTGTCCCACTCATCACGGCATTGGGTTGACCGTTCGCGAACCATTATGGCGTGACGCTTAGGATTACGCCCTGGTGGGAGTTCCAAAAGGACTCTTCGGATCGCCCTAATCAAAAAAAGGCTCCAGCGTGCGTGCATTAAATGCCAAGATTTCTGAGGGTGGTCGTGTGCAGAATTCAAAGAAACGACTTCGGCTGTGAAAATTTTCTGTACTTCCTCCGATCGAAACTCGAACTCGAAAGTAGGGAGATTGGTGTTGGGTGTAAAACCCCCCCAGTCGAAGTTCGTGTCAGGAGTGACCCCTCGGGGATTCTACAGGAAGGCTACGCCCAGACTCCTATGGGAGCCGGACTCCATCCCCGACTCCAGCAGCAGGAAGACTTCGTCCGGACTCCTACGGGAGTCGGACTCCATCTCCAACTTCAACTGCAGGTAAATCTCACCCGGACTCCTACGGGAGCCGGACTCTGTCCCCGACTTCAGCAGCAGGAAGACTTCGTCCGGACTCCTACGGGAGTCGGACTTCGTCTCCGACTTCAACTGCAGGTAAACCTCGTCCGGACTCCTACGGGAGCTGGACTCCGTCTCTAACTTCGACTGCAGGCAAACTTGTCTGGACTCCTACGGGAGTCGGACTCCATCCCCAACTTCGACTGCAGGCAAACTTCGTTCGAACTCCTACGGGAGTCGGACTCCTACGGGAGTCGGACTCCGTCTCCAACTTCGACTGCAAGCAAACTTCGTCCGGGCTCCTACGGGAGTCGGACTCCATCTCCAACTTCAACTGCAGGTAAACTTCGTCTGGACTCCTACAGGAGCCGGACTCCGTCTCCAACTTCAACTGCAGGTAAACTTTGTCCGGACTCCTACGGGGGCCGAACTTCATCCCCAACTTCGACTGCACGAAGACTTCGTCCGAGCTCTTACAGGAGTCAGACTTCGCCTCCGACTCCAGCTACAGGTAGGATTTGCCCGGGCTCCCATGGGAGCCAGACTTCTGCCCTGAACTCCTGCTGAAGGTCTCAGCCGAGATTCCTCGACAAATGATCCCCATCAGGGCTTTTGCAGAAATCAGACTCCAACCAAACTTTGACCGACAAGTCTGGACCCCCTGGCAGGCCGCAGTAACGGCCACGACTCTGCTCCACTCCCTGCGGCAGATCCTACGCAGCTCCATCACTCCCTGACAGGCCGCAGTAATGGCCACGACTCTGCTCCACTCCCTGCGACGGATCCTACGTGGCTCCATCACTCCCTGGTAGGCCGCAGTAACGACCATGATTCTGCTCCACTTCCTGCAACGGATCCTGCGCAGTTCCATCACTCCCTGGCGAGTCGCGATAACGGACGCCACTCCACTCCCTACAACTGATTCCATGTGGTGAGCCATGGTGACAGCCACGACACCACCCCATTACTCTTCATGATAAATTCCTCCTGGCCCCGTACGGTCCACGATGAGGCGATCATAAACAGTCGCTATCAATCCTTTGCTCCCCCCGTCTATAAAAGGGGACCCCAGATACGTTATTCTCTAAGCTCAAAATTCTATCTCAAAACTCTGCTAAAATTTTCGTTCGAGCGCTCCATTCTTATTGAGGCAGAGAACTGACTTGAGCGTCGGAGGGTCTTACCAGAGCAACCCCACCTCCGGTTTAGATTTCTTTTGCAGGTCCCGACAGCGACCGCGACACCCTCGACTCCAGCTTCTCCGGCGCAGGCGGATTTTTGCACCAACAATACTCATTCATGATTTAATCATGTACGGGATGTTCTGGATATGATGGATTGCTTATGAAGGTTGTGAGTAGGTCAATATGGAAAAGATCATTCCTAGTAAGAGGAGATCGCATCCTATCTGCTTCAATCAAATAATGATTCAGGAAGACTTTGATCAAAGCATTATGAAAAAATTAGAAATGGTTTCTAATGTTTCATAAATGAATCATTATCAAGAGAAATGTGAATATAAAAAAAAATTGGGTTTGACATTTTTCCATACCCAAACTTATATTCGGGATGCAAGATGATTGTAAGATCAAGATGCACAGAAATTTTCCACTGAAGGGTATTTTTGGTATTTTTATCAAAATTTTATATCTTCCAAGTAGATATGATACATTGCTAGATGTCAATTATGTCTTGTGAGTTTGATCAAATTAAAGAGTTTAATTTGATCATTAATTAAAAGCTGTTCTAATTGATCAAAATAGTTCAGCTTGATTTGACCTAAATCGGCTGGGTTGTGTTCTAACCAAATTAGACTAAATTGCATCTGGACTCACTGCTAGCTAGATGTGGAACCCAATGGGTCACACACAAAGAGAATTGATCATGGGTTTAATTTGATTAAACCATGTTTGCAAGTTGAACATGCTAGCACATGTTGCAAACCCTAGCATTTTGATTCGAATCGAATTCGAATCGGGTTTTGATTTGGGCTAATTTAGAACCAATTTGAGCCAAATTGGATTTGGTCTTGAAGTGGGTTCGAAGTGTTTTAATTGGGATTGCTGTTGGGTGCCAAAAACCAGGGAACCACACGCCTAAGAGTCTCTCTCTTGGCATGTGGATTTGAATCCATGCGCATGAACCACATGGCGCATGGATGGAGTTGGCGCAACCTTTTAATAAGGACTTTCCTATTTTTTCTCCATGACTTTTATTCTATGAATGATTTTCAGATGACTTAGGAGGCACCTAAGAGTCCTTCTGAGTATTAAACTCTTCGTAGAAAAATTAGGAGAAGTGGTAAGAATTTAAATCCATGCGCATGTGTCACATGGCGCATGGATGAGAGATTACGCCCCTTAACTTGGTCTATCCTATTTTTCTCCGTGACTTTTATTCTACGAATGTATTTCAGATGTCTTAGGAGGAACCTAAGAGTCCTTCTGAGTATTAAAGACATCGTAAAAAAATAGGAGAAGGGATAAAGATTAAATCAATGCGCCACCCCTTGGAAGCGCCCCTTTGAAATTTCAAATGGGGAGATAAGTTTTAACTTATCCACGCCCCTTAATCTCTTGCGCCATTCTTCAAGTTGGTGCCATCTATCTTGGCCATTGGATGGGCTTCCTTCCAGATCCAAAGGCATGGGTTGATGGCACCAATAAGAGAAGCTTTGTGACTTCTCATCTGAACACCGTAAGTTAAGATCGAAGAGTCTTTCTGAAATAAGGCATCTCTTCAACCCAACTTTGATGTACACATGGCATTTCTTAATTTATGGGGTGTGAAAAATAAATAAGAGGTGTGAGATAAATTGTCAGAGGGTGTGAGATATTTTGGATTGCACCTTTACGTGCAATATAAATAGGGGTGCACGCTGAGGAATCTGAGTGATTCAGAAATCTTCTTTCTTTCTTACAAGAGGCTCTGCTTGTCCAATTTTCTTTATTCTTTCTCTCTAGCCTAGATAAGATCCTAATAAAGGACAAGAAATCTTCTAAAAGGCTTAAAAAATTGGAATAAAAATTAAGGAGACAAGGAGCAAGAAAGGAAGACAAGAAAAGGTCCAACAGTGTGACAGCAAAGCCAAGAAAGGAGGTTCTGCCCAAATTGCATTTAAATTCTGATAAATCAGAATTTAATTGTAGAGTATTTTTAAATAAGTGCTAGTGGGTTGGTTGAGTCTCCGTGTGGATCAACGTTGGAGGGTGAACACGTGGGCACCTGGTGGAAACCCAGACAGATTGCTGCTGGCAACTAAGCACAAATCAGGGTTTAGCGATAAGAGGTATGTTTCTATATCTTTTATTTGATATTAATGCATATTATATGGTTTAATTTCTGATAAGATGATCTTGGAGTTAGGTTTTATTTTTTATGATTTCATAATAATTGCTTTGAAATCCGTGCTTCCGCCATTGCATTAAAACCTTTCAGTGGAATCAGAGCCACCTTGTTAGAATTAAATCATATGATGATATGTTAATGATTTAATGGCAATATTATAAATATGATATGATCATTATTTATGTTTTAATATGATATTAATATGATGAGATCATATTCATTATTTCATAATTAAATCATGAAGTATATAATTATGGAATGTTGCTATGTAATATTAAATTGTGTTCACTATGATGCTATATGATGAGATCATAGTCATTATTTCATAATTTAATTATGATGTATATGGAATGTTGCTCTGTCATATTAAATTATGTTCACTATGATGCTAATTTCTTTTATTCATGTATTTATTATGATATAGAAATTAAATATGCATTGAGACCTGAAAAACCCCCTGTAAAATGATATTAAGTTGTAGTGTAATTAACCAATAGCAGAACCAGTCGATGATGTCTAATTAATCAATCGGTGTCTAGAAAGTGGTTCATGATTGGTAAAGAGAATGTGGTTTCTAATTGGTTCCGTTGTCTGACCTGGCCAAAATTTATTGGTGTCTAAGGAAAGCAACGGGGGGACCCCCACCTCTCTTCCACTTACGTGGCTGATTAGATTAATTTAATTCTTGGTTGGGATGCTCGGTGTTATATTCACTACATTATGGCCTTCCTTCATGCTAGGACATTACTATGTCACGAACCATATTAGGTTTGTTGTGTAACCACAAGACCAATTATGGAAACTGACATAATATTGTTCTGGTGCATCGATATGCTTACAGCAATTTTTGAGTATAATGCTTTGTTGTGTAACCACAAAAGCATTTATATTCTATTTTGACTGTATTAAAATGAAGGGTCCTACTTAACTAAAATATTATGGTCTGTTGTGTAAACACAAGGTTATTAATATTTTAGAGGCCAGGGTTTTTATTGAGAATTGCATGAGATGCAATTGGAAAGAGTTTACTACCTTTAAACTTATAAAAAGTTTGTTGTGCAACCACAAGATCTAAAGAATTAGGGTCTCAATCCCACTAAGAAAATCAATCAGGGTTTTCTCAAACATCATACTAGAGGGTTATGATGTCTGATAAAAATAGTAGGAGACACAATAAAATTAAAGTCCTAATTTAATTGTGTATATCATCTTGAGTTGTTCGCTTATGTAATGTTCTTTATTATGTAGATTAATGGCTTCTTCACTTTCACTTCGCTCCATTTTGGATATAAATAAATTGACTGGTACCAACTATGTGGACTGGTTGAGAAATCTTAAAATAGTACTTAGTCAAGAGAAGCTTTCTTACATTCTGGATACCCCTGACATTGAGCCAGTTGGGGAGGATACCACAGAGGAAGAAAAAATCACATATAGGATGTGGCAAAATGATTCTTTAACTGTCAAGTGTATCATACTTGCCTCTATGACAAATGAGTTACAGAGGCAGCATGATAGCATGGACACTCATTCCATATTGCTCAATTTAAAAGAGCTTTATGGAGAACAGAGTAGGACTGCAAGATATGAGATATCTAAGCAGTTATTCCATGCCAGAATGACAGAGGGGTCATCCGTACAAAACCATGTTTTGATGGTTATTGATCTGATTACTCGATTAGGTCAATTAGGTTTTGTTATGGATGGGGAGTTGAGTCAGGATCTAATCCTGCAATCACTTTCAGAATCATTTTCTCAGTTTGTCGTGAACTATCACATGAACAAACTGAATTCTTCCTTGCCTGAGCTGTTAAATATGCTCAAAATAGCAGAGAGCCATATCAAGAAGGATAAGGCTCCTCTTCTTCTTGTGGATGGGATCTCCAAGAAGAAGGCAGGCAAAAAGGGTTCTAAAAGGAGGCTAAACCCTAAAGGTGGTATAAATAAGAGAAAGAAGGGAAAGAAGACCTCCGAACAGTCGACCTGCTTCCACTGCGGCAAGGCAGGTCATTGGAAAAGGAATTGCAAGGCTTATCTTGCAACAGTGAAGACTGGTGCAAATACTGTACCAAAAGGTATGTATGAGATACATACAATATTATCATTGAATTCTTCTATTTCAAACTCATGGGTATTAGATACTGCCTGTGGTTTTCATATCTGCAAATCATTGCAGGGGCTGCAGAAAATTAGAAGTTTGAGGAAGGGAGACTTCGAGCTCTATGGTGCTGGAGGAGATTCTATCCAAGCAGAAGCTGTAGGGACATATATCTTGAAGTTTCTTTCTGAGAAGATCTTAGAGCTAACAAATTGTTATTACATGCCTAAGATCATTAGAAATATTGTATCTGTACCCTTGTTGATAAAACAAGGATATCAAATATCTGTAACGAGCAATGGTTGCTCGATTAATTTTTCTAATGAAATAATTTGTCATGGCATTTTTGACAATGGTTTGTTGACTCTATGCTTGAATGATAATATTTTTCATGTTGATGAAAATAGTAAACGTAAGAGAGATAATATAAATAATACCTTACTTTGGTATTGTCGACTTGGTCATATTAGTGAGACTAGGATTAACAAGTTGTACAAAGAAAAGTTCTTTGATTCTTATGATTGTGAATCATTTGGAACTTGTGAATCATGTCTCATGGGTAAAATGACCAAGACTTCATTTAGTGGACATGGAGATAGGACAAACGAGTTGTTAGGACTTGTACATACAGATGTATGTGGCCCTATGACAACTCATGCCAGAGGTGGATACTCATATTTTATTACATTTACAGATGATTTATCTAGGTTTGGATATGTGTATCTTATGAAACATAAATCCGAAGCCTTTGATAAATTCAAAGAGTATCAAAGCATGGTCGAAAAACAAACTGAAAAAAGTATAAAAATCCTTCGATCTGATCGAGGAGGAGAATACTTGTCCAATGAATTTTTAGACCATCTTAAAGCAAAGAGAATTATCTCTGAATGGACACCTCCTTATACACCACAATTAAATGGTGTAGCCGAAAGGAGGAACCGTACCTTATTAGATATGGTACGATCCATGATGTGCTTCACTGAATTGTCTACTTTATTTTGGGGTTATGCTTTAGAGACCACAATAATTATCTTGAATAGAGTACCTTCTAAATCTGTATCTAGCACTCCATATGAAATATGGAGAGGTAAAAAGTCCAATCTTAAATATTTTAAGATATGGGGATGTTCAGCATATGTCAAAAGAAATTTTGGACATAAACTAGATACTAGAGCAGATAAATATTTGTTTATAGGATATCCTAAGGATAGTATAGGATATCTATTCTACCATCCTACTGAACAAAAGATATTTGTAAGTAGGCATGCCGCTTTCATGGAGAAAGAATTTATCCTAGAAAGAGGCAGTGGGAGAAATATTGAAATTAATGAAGTTCAACAAAAATAAATAGATATTTCTCAACCAAATATTCACATAAATAAGGAAGAAGTAGAACACATAACTCCTATCCATAGGTCAGAAAGGGTACGACATGTACCTATAAGGTATGGGTTCATTATTGAGATTAATGAAGCCCAAGTCATTGAGAATGACGAACCTTTGACTTATACAGAAGCTGTCATGAGTAAGGACTCAGACAGATGGCAGAATGCTATGAAATTCGAGATGGACTCTATGTACACCAACAAAGTATGGACTTTGGTTGATGCACCAAAAGGGGTAAACCCTATTGGGTGCAAATGGGTCTATAAGAAAAAGATTGGAGCAGATGGTCAAATAGAAACCTATAAAACTAGATTGGTAGCTAAAGGTTTCAGGCAAAAATAGGGTATTGATTATGATGAAACTTTTTCACCTGTTGCCATGCTCAAATCTATTTGGATAATGCTTGCAATAGCAGCATACTATGATTATGAAATATGGTAAATGGATGTGAAGACCGCCTTCTTGAATGGTTTTCTAGAAGAGGAGGTCTACATGTCACAACCAGAGGGTTTTGTCTCAAATGACAGACCAAATCTAGTATGCAGGCTTAAGAAATCCATTTATGGATTAAAGCAAGCCTCAAGGAGTTGGAACATCCGCTTTGATGTAACCATCAAAGAATTTGGCTTCATCAAAAATGTGGATGAACCTTGTGTGTATAAGAAGACTAATGGAAGTGCCCTAGTTTTCTTAGTTCTGTACGTAGATGACATACTCCTTATTGGGAATGATATCCCAATATTACAAACAGTCAAATTATGGCTATCAAATAAGTTTTCCATGAAAGACTTGGGGGAAGCATCCTATATACTTGGTATAAAGATCTATAGAGATAGATCTAAAAGGATGCTAGGCTTATCTCAGTCTAAGTATATTGACTTAATACTGAAAAGATTCAGTATGAATGAGAGTAAAAGAGGTTATTTACCCATGAGTCAAGGCATACATCTCTCTAAGAAGATGTCTCCTAAGACAACTGAAGAGAGAAATAGAATGAGTTCTATTCCTTATGCTTCGGCTATAGGATCAATAATGTATGCTATGTTATGTACCAGGCCTGATGTAGCTTATGCCTTAGGCATAGCCAGTAGATTTCAGGCTGATCCAGGAGAGGATCATTGGAAGGCTGTGAAAAATATTCTAAAGTACTTAAGAAGGACTAAGGATATTTTTCTCGTATATGGTGGATCTCATCTTAAACTAGAAGGATACTCTGATTCTAGTTTTCAGTCAGACCCAGATGATAGCAAATCCATTTCAGGGTATGTCTTTACTTTGAATGGTGGAGCAGTGAGTTGGAAGAGTTCTAAGCAGCAAACAGTAGCTGACTCAACCACAGAGGCAGAATACATAGCTGCAAGTGAAGCCGCCAAGGAAGCTGTCTGGATGAAGAAGTTCATCACTGAATTGGGCGTTGTTCCTGAGATTGAGAACCCAGTACCACTTTATTGTGATAATACTGGAGCAGTTACTCAAGCAAAGGAATCCAGGTCTCACCATAAATCTAAGCACATTTTGAGACGCTTCCATCTCGTTCGTGAAATAATTGAAAGACAAGATGTTATTACTGAACGAGTAGACACAAAGAACAACATAGCGGATCCATTCACTAAAGCTTTACCACAGCAGCAATTCGATCGCCATCTCGATTGTATGGGGTTGAAATATAAGGGAGATTGGCTTTAGTGCAAGTGGGAGATTGAAAGGAATATGCCCTATAAGCCAATCAAAATGTATAAATAGATGGATATTTTTGTCTCCCGACAACTCATTAACTGATGTTTTAAATAAATAAAGGCATTTAGTTCATCATATGCTGCATCTTATTTTGATGAACCCCATAAATTAGGGCTATGGTTTTAGGGTTATGATGCGATCATACCAAGTGAGACCTAAAACCTTAAAACTCTAATTTTAAATATTCCTAGTCGATGGAACATTGAGTAGGGGATCAATGTTTTCGGTAAGACTGGTATATCCTGTGTATGCTCGGCAGAGAGGGTAATTGATCTCATAATTACTTGTGTATGACACTAATATAAGGATGTAAGTGTTCATTAGAGAATGAATTCACTGAATTGATCCAATTAAAGAATATCTGATGGAGTCTTATCTACATGTCAATAGATTTTTTCTTATAGTGGGAATTGTGCATGTAAATCTTTTGACCTGAGACTGCCGTAGAACCTTATAAGCATGAATCCATATTTTGGATCATACTCATTCATGATTTAATCATGTACAGGATATTCTGGATATGATGGATTGCTTATGAAGGTTGTGAGTAGGTCAATATGGAAACGATCGCTCCTAGTAAGAGGAGATCGCATCCTATCTGCTTCAATCAAATAATGATTCAGGAAGACTTTGATCAAAGCATTATGAAAAAATTAGAAATAGTTTCTAATGTTTCATAAATTGAATCATTATCAAGAGAAATGTGAATATAAAAAAAATTGGGTTTGACATTTTTCCATACCCAAACTTATATTCGGGATGCAGGATGATCGTAAGATCAAGATGCACAGTAATTTTCCACTGAAAGGTATTTTTGATATTTTCATCAAAATTTCATATCTTCCAGGTAGACATGATACGTTGCTAGAGGTCAATCATGTCTTGTGAGTTTGATCAAATTAAAGAGTTTAATTTGATCATTAATTAAAAGCTGTTCTAATTGATCAAAACGGTTCAGCTTGATTTGACCTAAATCGGCTGGGTTGTGTTCTAACCAAATTAGACTAAATTGCATCTAGACTCACTGCTGGCTAGATGTGAAACCCAATGGGTCACACACAAAGAGAATTGATCATGGGTTTAATTTGATTAAACCATGTTTGCAAGTTGAACATGCTAGCACATGTTGCAAACCCTAGCATTTTGATTCAAATCGAATTCGAATTGGGTTCTGATTTGGGCTAATTTAGAACCAATTTGAGCCAAATTGGATTTGGTCTTGAAGTGGGTTTGAAGTGTTTTAATTGGGCTTACTGTTGGGTGCCAAAAACCAGAGAACCACATGCCTAAGAGTCTCTCTCTTGGCGTGTGGATTTGAATCCATGCACCACATGGCGCATGGATGGAGTTGGCGCAACCTTTAGATAAGGCCTTTCCTATTTTTTCTTCATGACTTTTATTCTACGAATGATTTTTAGATGACTTAGGAGGCACCTAAGAGTCCTTCTGAGTATTAAACTCTTCGTAGAAAAATTAGGAGAAGTGGTAAGAATTTAAATCCATGCGCATGTGTCACATGGCGCATGGATGAGAGATTACGCCCCTTAACTTGGTCTATCCTATTTTTCTCCGTGACTTTTATTCTACGAATGTATTTCAGATGTCTTAGGAGGCACCTAAGAGTCCTTCTGAGTATTAAAGACATCATAAAAAAATAGGAGAAGGGATAAAGATTAAATCAATGCGCCACCCCTTGGAAGCACCCCTTTGAAATTTCAAATGGGGAGATAAGTTTTAACTTATCCACGCCCCTTAATCTCTTGCGCCATTCTTCAAGATGGTGCCATCTATCTTGGCCATTGGATGGGCTTCCTTCCAGATCCAAAGGCATGGGTTGATGGCACCAATAAGAGAAGCTTTGTAACTTCTCATCTGAACACCGTAAGTTAAGATCGAAGAGTCTTTCTGAAATAAGGCGTCTCTTCAACCCAACTTTGATGTACACATGGCATTTCTTAATTTATGGGCTGTGAAAAATAAACAAGAGGCATGAGATAAATTGTCAGAGGGTGTGAGATATTTTGGATTGCACCTTTACGTGCAATATAAATAGGGGTGCACGCCGAGGAATCTGAGTGATTCAGAAATCTTCTTTCTTTCTTACAAGAGGCTCTGCTTGTCCAATTTTCTTTATTCCTTCTCTCTAGCCTAGATAAGGTCCTGATAAAGAACAAGAAATCTTCCAAAAGGCTTGGAGAATTGGATTAAAAATTAAGGAGACAAGAAGCAAGAAAGGAAGACAAGAAAAGGTCCAACAGTGTGACAGCAAAGCCAAGAAAGGAGGTTCTGCCCAAATTGCATTTAAATTCTGATAAATCAGAATTTAATTGTAGAGTATTTTTAAATAAGTGATAGTGGGTTGGTCGAGTCTCTGTGTGGATCAACGTTGGAGGGTGAACACGTGGGCACCTGGTGGAAACCCATACAGATTGCTGCCAGCAACTAAGCACAAATCAGGGTTTAGCGATAAGAGGTATGTTTCTATATCTTTTATTTGATATTAATGCATATTATATGGTTTAATTTCTGATAAGGTGATCTTGGAGTTAGGTTTTATTTTTTATGATTTCGTAATAATTGCTTTGAAATTCGTGCTTCCACCATTGCATTAAAACCTTTCAGAGCGGTCCGCACCGGACTCCCACCGTAAGCCTTTGGCCGAGCTACCATCGGGGGTGGATTCATTTTGGATTTCTATAGCAGACAGGCCTTGGCTGAGACTTCTCGACAAATGGTCCCCATCCGAGCTTCTACAGAGGATCAGACTCTGATCAAACTTCGGCCGACAGGCCTGGACCCCCTAGCAGGCCGCAGTAACAGCCACGATTCTGCTCCACCTCCTGCGACGGATCCCGCACGGCTCCATTACTCCCTGACAGGCCGCAGTAACGGCCACGACTCTGCTTCACTTCCTGAGACGGATCCCACGCGGCTCCATTACTCCCTGGCAGGCCGCAGTAACGGCCATGATTCTACTCCACCTCCTGCGATGGATTCTGTGCGGCTCCACCACTCCCTGGCGAGTCACGATAATGGACGCCGCTCCACTCTCCGCAGCAGACTCCACGTGGCGAGCCATGGTAACAGCCACGACTCCACCCCATTATTCTTCATTATAAATCCCTTCTGGCCCCGTGCGGCCCATGACTAGGCGGTTACAAATGTCGCCATCAATCTGTTGCCCCCTCCGCCTATAAAAAGGGAACCCCAGATACGTTATTCTTTAAGCTCTAGTTTCTATCACAAAAACTCTGCTAAAATTTCTGTTCGAGCACTCCATTCTTGTTGAGGCAGAGAACTGACTTGAGCGTCGGAGGGTCTTACCGGAGCAACCCCAACTCCAGTTTAGACTTCTTTTGCAGGTCCCAGCGGTGACTGCGACTCCCTCGACTCCAGCTTCTCCGACACAGGCAGATTTTTGCACCAACAGGATTGGCGCTAGAGGAAGGGGCTGTGTCTTTGCAGTACCTTTGTTCTTAAAGGAGTGCTCAACGGGACCGCCTCCGATCATCTTTTCCGACATCCTCCCCTCCTTCCCTCACTAGGTCTTCGCCCGATGCCTCCCCGCAAAGCATCCACACGGTGATCCACGGCCTCCGCGGCCAGATCTCAGGCTCTGGCCTCACCTCCAGTTTCCCAACCTCCTCCCCCTCCTCCGGTTACGGCAGTTGAAGCGAAATAATTCGACTTGCTAGCCCAGCAGGTCAAAGGCCTCGCTGAAGCGGTGTAGGCCATGCAGCAGCAGCAGCAGCCGCAGGCGTCAGTGCGGCTGGAGAGAATGTCACCGGAACTCCAAAATCCGACGACGGGACGGGCCACTTGGGCCAGTCGCCCCATCTTTACCAGAAAGATGAATCCGAGGATGGAGAGCCCTCAGTCGGATCACGATTCCATCCCTGAAAGATCTCTACCCCCATTCTACCAGAAGACCCTCGAGACCCGTAGTCGAGAGGATTTCTTGGACCGAAGGCTCCAGGAGATGAACCGGCAGATCGAAGAACTCCACCACGCTCCCCCCGCTTATGGTGATGACATTTGTACTGACCCTCCCTTTTCTCAAATGATCATGCAGGAATCGATCCTGCCAAACTTCAAGCTCCCTCAATTTGAAAGCTACGACTGGACTTCGGACACAGTTGACCACTTGGAGGCCTTCTAGACAATGATGCTGCTTCATGGCATGCCTGACGCCATCCTATGCCGCACTTTCCCATCCACCTTGAAGGGAGTGGCGAGAAACTGGTACTCGACGCTGAAGCCAGGTACCATCTTCTCCTTTGATCAAATGAGCCACCAGTTTGTGGTCCATTTTGTTAGCAGTCAACGTCCCCAGAAGGGTTCGGAGTCCCTCATCAACATCAAGCAGAGGGAGGGGGAGTCCATTCGGGCCTACATCAACCGCTTCAATGTCGCCACGCTGAAGGTCCAAAATTTGGACCAGTCGGTAGCGATGGCCGCTCTGCAAGGCGACCTTCAGAAGAACGACCTTTTGTTCTCCCTGGAAAAGAAGTACCACAGGGATTTTGCTGATCTATTGGCTCGGGCCGAAGGGTACGCTCGAGTAGAGGAAGCCTTCAAAATGAAGGATGAAGAGACCGCAAGAGAGTGGCAGGCGGGAGACCCGTGTAAGCCCGCAGTCGAAAAAGGGCCGAGAGAAGCTCGGCCACGTTCTCGAACTCCTCCCAGGCATAAGCGCGCCCAGACTCCTCCTCGAGCATGCAGGCAAGGAAGCCCGGAGCGGCGGGCTCGACGGGGCTCTCCCCGGGAAGATTCTGCAGCTATGCCCCCCTCAACGCATCGAAAACCCTGGTATTGATGGAGATCAGAGAGCAGCTCCCAAGGCCAGAGAGGATGCGCACGCATCCTGGGAAGCACAATCCCAACAACTTCTGCCTCAACCATCATGACCACGGCCACGACACGGAGGAATGCATTCAGCTTCGAGACGAGATCGAGGAGCTCATCCGTCGAGGTCGGCTCGATAGGTTCATTCGGCGCCGACCTGAGGGTAGAGAAGATCGGCCAAGGGCCCTGCCGCAACCTGAGCCGCCAAAGAGGGAAGAGCAGTCCGAAGATCAGCCTCCAATTGGGATCATCAACTCCATCTCTAGAGGACCTTGACAGGAAGCAGACCTTCCACGGCCCTTGGGTTTGAAAACTTGTAAATGTATTGCGAATGATCCCGCTTTAAATCAAGATTTCTTTTAAACTTGCATATCTTTCCTTTTCGGTATGGACTTGTAACAACAGAGGATGACCCCTTCGGACAACGAAAGCAAACCCTAACATGGGCAAAGTCGAAGGCCCGGTTACCCTTAGATCGGATGGGGGGAGAGGCCAAGCAGCGCCCATATGCACCCCCACGGCCATGTTAGGGACAGGAGGAGAACCTTGCCCTAACATGAGCGAAGTCGAAGGCCCGGTTACCCTTAGACCGGATGGGGGGAGAGGCCAAATAGCGCCCATATGCGCCTCCACAGCCATGTTAGGGACAAGAGGAGAACCTCGCCCTAACATGAGCAAAGTCGAAGGCCCGATTACCTTTAGACCGGATGGGGGGAGAGGCCCTGCAACGCCCGTATGTGCCCCCACAGCCCTGTTAGGGACAGGAGGAGAACCTTGCCCTAACTTGAGCAAAGTCGAAGGCCCGGTTACCCTTGGATCGGATGGGGGGAAAGGCCTTGCAACGCCCGTATGTGCCCCCGTAGCCCTGTTAGGGATAGGAGGAGAACCTCGCCCTAACTTGAGCAAGGTCGAAGGCCCGGTTATACTTAGACTGGGTGGGGGGAGAGGCCCCGCAACACCCATATGTGCCCCCATAGCCCTATTAGCGATAAGAGGAGGACCTCATCCTAACCTGAGCTAAAATCGATTACGTCAGAAATAGAGGAAGAACCCCGTCCTGACACCAATTGTGATTCGGTCACTTAAGATCGGATAGGAAGAAGGGAACCTTCCCAGCGACCCCTTCGCGCCCCCGCGACCCCACCAAGAGCAGAGGGAAAACCCTCACTCGAAAAAAAGGGGAAGAAGAAGAAGGAGATTAATGTGAAGGAACAGCGGCGGGCTATCCCAACAAAAAATGGAGGCCGAACTACACTAAAAGCACAAAGGACCTCATCTCTATGAAGAGGGAGGAAGAGAAAGTAAGATCTACGGTCGCAAACAAAAGGCAAATCGACACGGTGATGGCTAGGAACCTCCAAGCAGCGTTGACGCCGAACTAGTCAAAAGCACAAGAAACTCGGTAATGATGACCTAATACATAGATGAACAAGGAATCTTCGAACAACATCAACATCGCATGGGACAAAAATGAAAGAAGTCCGGCGCATGATAATTCAACACGACATACGGGTAAGGTAGCAAAGATCTTTTCATTTCATTAGCAAAATGTGCGTTACAGAACCTGGAAGACCGAAAAAAAAAAAATAACAAAAACAACAACGACAGCGACAACGGTGACGACAAACAGACCAACAGCAAAAGAAGACACTTAGAGGAACAAAGGACAAAAAGAGCCCTAAGGGGGCCCGGCTCCCTCCGACCTCGAACTTTCAGCTTCGACCCTCGTCAGGGAGCACCTTAAACTTTCAACTTCTTCTTCCAATTCCTTCTCTCTCATTAGTATCTCCATGTATCTTCGATGAAGTCGCTGGCTTTCGTTCTCCGCCTCTCGATGCCTTTTTCTCAGGATCTCAGATTCTGCCTCTGTATCCTTAACTGCCTGCTGCTCGCATACCAGCTAGATCTTTAATTGCTGCAATTCGGCCCTCCCCTCCCAAGGGCGACAGATAGCTCTTTGACGGTTCTTCTCAGGGATCGGAGTTCGTCAGGATCCTGCACAGGAGCAAGCTGAGCTCCCTCAGCCAGCTGCCTTTGAAGGCGGGCAACCTCATCGGCCGCCATCCTGAGCTTCTCCCTATATTCGTCCACCTACTTGCACTAGCCGGTCCGGTATGCGTCATAGCTCGCCTCGGCATCCTGGAGCTGCTGCTGAAGGTCGGACACCTTTTTCGACCATTCCCGATCGCTGTCGGCCCGAGTAGGAAGTCGGGATGAGCTTCCTTCCAACTGGCTAATCCTCTCCCGTGCAGCCGACAGCTCCACTCTGAGAGAACTAATCTTGGCAGCTTGAGCCCAGGATCGGTCGCTGGCGTGCTTCTTGTGTTCCTCGAGCTCCTTCTTAAAGCTTGCTTTCCTCCGACTGTACTCCATGATCCCCTTCATGTGGAGGTTCCGAAAGTGGGTGGCTTCTGTGGTGGCTTCAGAGTGGCTCTCCCTCAACCTGCGGAGTTCACCATCCATCTTCTTCGACCACTTTGTCAAATGATGAACTTCCTTCTTCAGATGTTGGATCATGGACTTCAGCAGAATTCCCTGTGGCAGGGGAAGCGCTTCGACAGGACACTGCCATCGGGAGACAAAAGTGTCAAGGCGCATCTCATTGCAGAAAGCAAAGCAAAAAAAAAAAGAGGGGGAGTAGAGTGGGGAAACCCTCCAAAAGGAGAAGCCCAATTTTATTGATTGAATGTTTCTTAAGGACAAGAGGGAGCAGAAAAATTACAATAAAATAAAAATACAAGGTCGGAGGTCTCAGACCTCTGAAGTAGGGGTTGGGGAGCTCGGCATTCCCGGAAGGGGGGCTGCGGTGGCGGTAGCAGTGGGAGAGGGTCCAGCTTCGTCTTCAGACGCCTCGCCTAAGAAGCTGAGGTCGAGCTCGGAAAATTTCTGGACCACCTTCTCCTGGCAGAGTTCGAATCCTTTAATAAAGGCCTCTTGGCCAAACTTGACGTTCAGGTTCCTCATCTCTGCAGAGGCCTTGAGCTCCTCCACCGCTAGAATCCTAGCCTCCGAGACCAGGACCGGGATCTGCTCCGCCAAATTGGTGACCTCGGCCTCTGCCTTCCTCGCCGTCTCCTCCGAGGTCTGCTTCTCTTTCTCCAGGACCTGCTTTTCTTTCTCCAGGGCCTCTTGGAGGTTGGCTACCTCAGCAACCTTTTCTTGGAAGCGGGCGACTTCGGCCCGACGATGCTCCTCCACCTGGATGGCATCCCTTCTCGCCCGATTCGTCGCCTCAATGTTGGCGAGGAGCTGGTGCCCGATCTGCAAGGGTGGCCAGGAGGTCGGAATAAGAGTTGGAGAATTAATTAAACAAAGGTACGAAAAGAAGGAGGGAGGTGAATCTGTTTACCTCAAGAAAGGACCCTAGGGAGTCCCAAACCCACTGTTCGAGATCGGCGCGATTGATCCTCTGGACGACTTCGGGCAGGATGCAGCCGTTGATCAGTCACTTTATCAGGTCCCTATCATTAAAGGGATTCTCCCCCGGCTCTCCTTCGGAACCAAGGGACTCTTTGATGGCGATTCGATAGCTACTCACCCTACGGGCCACCGACTTCCTTCTCTTCCCCCTCTCGACCCCTGGCACCTCCTCGAAGCGAACCCCCGAAGTGGGAACCTCAGCGGGGGGACTCCTTGAAGATGCCCGGGGAGCCGGAGGTTCGACGTCTGAAGGAATGTTGACCGCGAGGGTCGCCTGGGCAGGCGTGGCCGAGCTCGTCTCCTCCGTTTGGCTCTCTTTGCCGATTCGAAGGTTGCGACGCCTTTTCTTTTGTGGGCCTTGAGACCCCTGGCGAGCATCCGTGCTGCTTCGGCGTCCATTTCTAAAAAAGAAAGAAGAAAAAAAAAGAGATCAGTGATGGGGTGAAAAAGGAAGGGGTGGCACGTAAAAAAAAAAAAAAAAAAAAAAAAAAAAAGAGGAAAGGAAAGATGGAATACTCGCAGGATCCAGGGGACTCAAGCCGATGTTGAACAAAAATTGCTCCTTCAAAAGGTTGGGAAGAGAAGGAGCCGAATAACCAAGAAGCCTCCGGGCAGCCTGAAGGTCGTCCTCCCCCAGGTTGGGAGTCCGACGGATAGAGTCCCTCAGGGAGCCCCAAGAGGGCAGTCCCAGCCTCAAGGTCGGGCAGTGGACAAAAAGGTACTTTCTCTTCCAGTTATGGATTGAAGAGGGAGCACCTTTCAGCAACCCCTTCTTGCCAAACTGGGGTAAGAAATACCACCAGTTCTTTGTCGAGGGGTGATGCTTGAAGGTGTAAAAATACCTAAACAAGGAAAGAGATGGCTGAACTTCGACTACATGGCAAAGGAAAAGAAACCCTATCAAAAACCTAAAGGAGTTCGGAGTAACTGAAGCTAAAGAAATATCTAAAAAATGGAAAAGGGCAACGACGAAGGGTGGAAGCAGAAGCCGGAGTCCGGCACGGAAGGCCTCCTGATACAGATAGAAACGGCCAGGAGGGGGGGTGCTAGCCCAGTCGGAGGGATCAGGAAGCTCCAGATCATACTCCGAAGAAACTCCATACTGAACCCTTATCAGTAGAAGTTCATCCAGAGTCAGAGAACAAGGAATGGCACTCGGCGCAAAAATCGGGCAAGACCCAGCCCTAGATGTGGGTTTGTCTACAGTATGGGGGTTCTGGGGGGTTGAGGCAGACGAACTCTTGGAACCACTAGAGGCGGGGGTGCCAAAAGATATTTTAAACAAAGGCCCTAAAAATTCTAGAGAAATCAGGCGGGACAAGAGGCGGAAGGTTTGTGGAGGACCAAACCAGAGGAATGCGGCAAAAGGAAAATGGAGGAGAAAGGGGACCTAGATGGCAAGAGGAGATATGAAAGTTCCGGGACTAACCTAGATCACTCCGAAGGATGCAGAGGGGCGAGGACAGGGATGACTCGAAGAATGCCTAGGGCCAAGGTGGACGCCAAAGAGGGTCAAGGCTCTCGGAGAGAAGGCGGACACTGATAGAGCTCTCAGGCAGAATGAGACTCTTGAAGGTGGAAAGGCGGGTTTAAATAGACCCAGAGATCTGGCGCTATAATGATCGCGGATCTCCCCAGGCGGACCCATGCTCGCCACGTGTCCCACTCGCCACCGCAGGCGGCTAAAAGCAGCTGACAACTGACAGGGCTATTACTGCACCGTGCCTGGGCCAACACACTAGCGGAATTCCAAAAGGTCCCTTCAGATCGCCCCGATTCAAAAAGACTCCAGCATGCGCACATTAAATGCCGAAATATCTGAGGGCGATCGTGCACAGGATTCAAGGGGATGACTTCGCTGTGGAAATTTCTCTGAACTTCCTTCATTCGAAACACGAACTCGGAAGTAGGGGGACGGGTGTTGGGTATAAAATACCCCCCAGTCGAAGTTCATGACAGGAGTGGCCCTCCGGGAATTCTACCGACTTTCGACCTTCGGCGACGTCTCTCCGAACCTCTCTGGCGGCCAAGCCTCCGCAACACTCCCAAGTTTTGCCAACGGATAAGCCCCCACCAGCGTCGATCGGATTCTTCATGGCGGACGGACTCCACCCAAGCTTCCACAATGATTGACCACCTTCTAGACTTCATCCGGACTCCTACGAGAGCCAGACCACCGACTTCAGTTGCAAATAGACTTCGTCCGGACTCCTACGGGAGCCGGACTTCATCCCCGACTTCAACTACGGGAAGACTTCATCCAGACTCCTACGAGAGCCGGACTTCGCCCCTGACTCCACATGCAGGTAGACTCCATCTGGACTCCTACGGGAGCCGGACTTCATCCTCGACTCCAAATGCAGGTAGACTCCATCTGGACTCCTACAGGAGCCGGACTTCGTCCCCGACTCCAAATACAGGTAGACTCCATCCGGACTCCTACGGGAGCCGGACTTCATCCCCGACTTCAACTGCAGGTAGACTCCATTCGGACTCTTACGGGAGCCGGACTTCGCCCCCAACTCCAAATGCAGGTAGACTCCATCTGGACTCCTACGGGAGCCGGACTTCATCCCCGACTTCAACTGCAGGTAGACTCCATCCGGACTCCTACGGGAGCCAGACTTCATCCCCGACTCCAAATGCAGGTAGACTCCATCCGGACTCCTACGGGAACCGGACTTCATCCCCGACTCCAAATGCAGGTAGACTCCATCCGGACTCCTACAGGAGCCGGACTTCGTCCCCGACTTCAACTGCAGGTAGACTTCGTCCGGACTCCTACGGGAGCCGGACTTCATCCCCGACTTCGACTGCGGGAAGACTTCATCCGAACTCCTACGGGAGCCAGACTTCATACCCGACTCCAAATGCAGGTAAACTCCATCCGGACTCCTACGGGAGCTGGACTTCGTCCCCGACTCCAAATGCAGGTAGACTCCATCTGGACTCCTACGGGAGCCGGACTCCATCCCCGACTCCAAATGCAGGTAGACTCCATCCGGACTCCTACGAGAGCCGGACTTCATCCTCGACTCCAAATGCAGGTAGACTCCATCCGGACTCCTACGGGAGATGGACTTCATCTCCGACTTCAACTGCAAGTGGACTCCATCCGGACTCCTACAGGAGCCAGACTTCGTCCCTGACTCC
Source organism: Elaeis guineensis (assembly GCF_000442705.2). Taxonomy (NCBI): domain Eukaryota; kingdom Viridiplantae; phylum Streptophyta; class Magnoliopsida; order Arecales; family Arecaceae; genus Elaeis; species Elaeis guineensis. Next base: position 79,363,000 of record NC_026000.2, read on the forward strand.
AAATGCAGGTAGACTCCATCCGAACTCCTATGGGAGTCGGACTTCATCCCTGACTTCAACTGCAGGTAGACTCCATCCGGACTCCTATGGGAGCTGGACTTCATCCCCGACTCCAAATGCAGGTAGACTCCATCCGAACTCCTACGGGAGCCAAACTTCATCCCCGACTCCAAATGCAGGTAGACTCCATCCGGACTCCTACGGGAGCCGGACTTCATCCCCGACTTCAACTACAGGTAGACTCCATCCGGACTCCTATGGGAGCCAGACTTCATCCCCGACTTCAACTGCAGGTAGACTCCATCCGGACTCTTACGGGAGCTGGACTTCATCCCCGACTCTAAATGCAGGTAGACTCCATCCAGACTCCTACGGGAGCCAGACTTCGTCCCCAACTCCAAATGCAGGTAGACTCCATCCGGACTCCTATGGGAGCTGGACTTCGTCCCCGACTCAAAATGCAGGTAGACTTCGTCCGGACTCCTACGGGAGCCAGACTTCATCTCCGACTTCAACTGCAGGTAGACTTCATCCGGACTCCTACGGGAGCCGGACTTCATCCCCGACTCCAAACGCAAGTAGACTCCATCCGGACTCCTACGGGAGCCGGACTCCGTCCCCGACTTCAACTACAGGTAGACTCCATCCGGACTCCTACGGGAGCCAAACTTCATCCCCGACTTTAACTGTAGGTAGACTTCATCCGGACTCCTGCGGGAGCTGGATTTCGTCCTGAACTCCTATTGCAGGTGGACCTCACCCCGAACTCCTACAAGGGCCGGACTTCGAGCCCCTACTGCAAGCGACCCACTCCGAGTTTCTGCTACAAATGATCTACTTCAAACACCTACCACGAGTGGTCTGCGTCGGACTCCCACTGTAAGCCTTTGGCCGAGCTACCATCGGGGGCGGATTCCTTTTGGATTTCTATAGCAGACAGGCCTTGGCTAAGACTTCTCGACAAATGGTCCCCATCCGAGCTTTTACGGAGGATCAGACTCTGACCAAACTTCGGTCGACAGGCCTGGACCCCCTGGCAGGCCGCAGTAACGACCATGATTCTGCTCCACCTCCTGCGATGGATCCCGCGCGGCTCCAGTACTCCCTGGCAGGCCGCTGTAACGGCCACGACTCTGCTCCACTTCCTGAGATGGATCCCACGCGGCTCCATTACTCCCTGGTAGGCCACAGTAATGGTCACGATTTTGCTCCACCTCCTGTGATGGATTCTGTGCGGCTCCACCACTCCCTGGCGAGTCACGGCAACAGACGCCGCTCCACTCTCCGCAGCAGACTCCACGTGGCGAGCCATGGTAACAGCCATGACTCCACCCCATTATTCTTCATAATAAATCC